>NW_015150788.1:816443-852436 GCF_000732505.1 Cyprinodon variegatus
TATTTGAATGTCAGCAGACAGCAAGAAGCCTCCCAGATCTCCAGATGCATTTGAGATATCAAAAAAGTACTCCAGAGTGTTGTTCAGCATGGGGGTGAGTAGAAAATGAAGGCTAATCATGTTTTGGGTGTACTATTCCTTTAAGTAAAGGCTTAATTACAGCCCCCTTAAAGCAGTATTTCTCCCTTTATTAGGGATAGATTAATCATGTCTAAGATGGAAGTGCAAATCAGAGAAGCTATTTCCTTAAAATAACATAATTATTGGATCTAACACCCAAGTTGAAGTCTAAGATATGATAAACTCAGTAAGCTGTGCAGGAATATGAGTATGCATGGTTTTATACATCTGACTTTCACTGTGTGCTGAAAGTTTCAAAATGTCTTGCTACCACAAATTTTTTTATAAAAAATGCAAACTCTTTTATGTGTGAGGCCCCAGGACTCTGACCATCGCTCTGTGCTGAAGGATTGCATTACCTGTTTTCAGCACAATTTTTTTAAAGATTAATTGAAAAAGAAGAAAAAAATGATGTAAACTGAATTTGTAAAAAAAAACTTATACCATGACGTCCACTTATTATAAGGTAATAATAACAATAATAATGGAACTTTATTGATCTCACATTGAGAATTTATCTCTGCATTTAACCCATCCCCTTGGGGAGCAGTGGGCTGCCATTGTGGAGCACCCTGGGGAGCAGTGTGGGGTATAGGGTCTTGCTCATGGAGCCAGAGTGGCAGTCTATGGGAGTGTGGCTCGAACTCATAACCTCAGGATTCCAAGTTCTATGCCCTAACCACCAGGCCATCACTCCCCCCATTTTATCTGAGACATGCCGAGTCTTCTTAGAGAAAAGTTTTATTCCTGTTATTTATTCCTCCTTCATTTAAGAAAAGAAAAGTTTTATTTCTGTCATTTATTCCGCTTTCATTTATTTATAGAATGTAAAGGAAACATCAGTTCTAACACGCACAGAATAAGCAGCAATTCAAAGACCTTGAGCAAAACTAAAGAGATGCATTTTCTACAAAGCCAGGCTAAAGTTACCCTTGCTGAACCAAACTGTCTTCTCATCCATAATTACAGGTGTCAGTTATCTGCTTCTTTTACTGCAATGTCAGCATCCTTAATAGGATCGGCCCAGATAGAGATTGCAGCAGCATATTTTTGTATCATATAAATGTTGGGGGTAGTTTTTGATTAATCATTGCATCTGTATTTTGCTTTGCTAGCTGCAAAACAATTGATCACTTAGAGACATATAAAGTAGATTCTAATCTGTATCTTTCATCAAAACCATGAAAATGTTCATGGTTTTGATGAAACCATGATTAATTAAATAATAAAACATTTCTAGCCCTGCTGTTGGCCACCAGGTTCGCAGGGCTCCTGAAGTAGTAGGAAAATCCACTTATGCCTCAGGAAGTCCCTGAGGTACAAAACACCTTTTCACAGAACCTCCCTTTATAATAATCCTGACCAGTCCCATAAAACTGGTTTAGAAAATCAATAAATGAATGATTCAAAAATATGCACAGAAACCAGCATGGTTCTAGATTCAGCTGTCATGTAGCTCATAAGTTCTGTAGATCAATCGAAAGAAGGGAAGTGTCTGAGATGAACATGTTCATGCTTTACATTGAAATGTATTAACATTTTTGTGTCACGATAGAATCACTAAAAAATTCAAAAACGATTATCTTAAACAGTTCTTGGATAATACTTCCGATTAAGGAACCATGTCCATGTGGATTTTGTCCCGCTCACTAATTCACTATCTCGGCCGAAGGTTATTCGATTAAATAAGATAAACCCTCTTGAATATTCTAAGAGCAGTGGCAGAGCTTCTCTATTCATCAGCCAGTAAAACCAGTGAATAATACATAGGGATGTCCAGTCTATTCACAGTAAAGCAAGGGCACTTGTGTTAAAGAAAAAAATAAATAAACAAATGAAACTAAAAAGTATTGCCCTTGTCTAACCAGTTAGGCCTCCCCGAGGCTGATTCCGACAGGTCTATTTGGAACAGTCTTGTTTGACCTCTCTCTGTGTCTTCCCTTGAAGCCATGTGTTCGGACGATCAATCACTTGATAATACACACACCTCCCTGTTCATTTTAGATGCAAGTACACACAAATTCCTCTTTTTCTTTGCTGTATCTGCGTGTCCTCGGGCCAGCCCATTCATCCTGTATTGTATTTGTGTCCCATCAAATGTGAACTCTGCAGCCCTAAAACATGCACCAGTAAAGTCTGGTAAGTATGTAAGCGAATACCAATAAAAAGCCCCTTCATCATTCTGCCTTGGCACGCTTGGTCTTCCTCAGCGGTGCAGCATTGATCACACTAGAATGACTCTGATTGCAGAGCAACTCTCAGGGAGGAGATGAGATTCATGAATCCAAATGTTTCAGCGGGCGTCGGTGGGTAACACTGCACCCAGCCGGGGTCTTTTTTTTCCCACCTTCTTACTTATTCGTAGCTGAAAGGATTGACATACAAGCAGAGGTCTGAGGCTGTTGGCTCACAGATCTTTAAATGGGAAGAGGAAGAATCGGCAGAGCAGAAACGCTTAACCATAGGGGACACACAAAATCCCGGCCACCATCAGAGATCTGGTCTCATATTGTGTTGAATACCTTTCCATAGAGTGGTGCACAAGGTATGGGTGAGATGATTAAGTGCTAAAGTTGCATTTTCTCCACTGAGCAGGCAGCCCTGAGGCCAGAAAGGCTGCATGATTGCCTCTGTGTGCTACATCACATTGACATGATGGAGAATACTCTCCTGGGGCCTGAAATAATGTACAAGGAAAGTGGGTGAGAGGTGGAAGAAAAAAACTCATCCCAGCCCTTTCTACCAGGTCCAAAGAGTTGTCTGCATGTGGTGGGATTTGCTGATAGATCTCCCCGTGTCACTGCCTCGATGCTGATGACAGGCAGCTTTTCCGCACATGGTCGCACGCCAACGCCCACCGGGGGAGTGCCTTAATCCGATTCTGCTGTTGGAGCCCCGGAGCTTCCTGCTGGGTGCTCAAACCCTCCAGGCTGCGTGAAGCGCAGTGCACCGTGCTCAGGTCTGTGAAGAAGACCACAAGGGGACGATTAGGAGAGATTGGAAAAAAAGTAGGCTGGTCAAACCTCACTAAATGCAGGAGAGTGCATGATTTTCTCCCCTAACTAATTAGCAAGAGGCTATAAAAAGCCAAATTGTATAAAACTAAATCTATCAGCCAGACAAGTGGAACGAACAAGTCGAGCTCGCAGTGGGAGGCAGCGCAGCATTGTTTGTTTTTACAATATGAAGGGCAGACAGGGCACAGTCACCCACTAGCAGCCTAGGCAAACTGTTCACAGTATTTATTCTGCATCAAAAGGATATGGTCTTTGGCTGATTGTTGAATTAATCAACTTAGAACAAATTCCATGACCATCTTAGCTTTGGCAGCTTTGACATTTCCTTTATGAACAGCAAAATCCTAATACTTCTTGCAGTCAAATGTCCAGTTTGCATTACTTTTTATGCCTTCAGTGTGAATAAAGGAGTGCCATAGCACAGCACAGGACACAGAGGGTATAAATGAGGAGCGCATAGAAAGGAAACAGTACCCTGAGCTATGCACACTTCTAGTTTGTGTTTTTATTAAAACCACTAAAATTAGATCTCAGAAAACCACAAACTTGATTCTATGTCATGCATAGATCTTAATGCTTTCCGGTTCTCACAAAAACAGTTTAAAAGCTGACATTGGACTGAAATCAATAATGAAGATGAATCTGTTATGACATGAAGCTATGGTAATTTTGTTTACTTTAGATGCATATGAATATATGTTGAAATTATAGTCTTTCAAGTTGCAGTACTTGTTTGAGGTTTTTTTACTTGGCTAGAAAAGGAAATCTTTTCTTTTTAGTCATGCAAAGGTGCTCTTAGTCCCCCACGTCTGGTTCTTGTTTTTTTTTTCTGAAGAATGCTCTTAAAAGGTAAACAATTGTTTTTGAAAAAAATAAATAGAATATATATTTTTTTTTATTATTTTGCAGGGAAGCATGCCAAAAACATTCCAGTGACTTTGGTGTCAGTGAACAGAAGATAAGAGCGACGACAACGATGGAGTGGCCAGCCGATAAGCCTGAAGAAGGTTCAGCAAAATAGGTTAAAAACTCCTAGATCATTTAGGTGAAAATTTAGTTTTTTCTGTTTTTTCTTAAATCTCTTAGCAGAAAGTAAAAAAAACAAAACAAAAAAACATTCAACTTAATTTGATTCTGAGTTGCAGAGGGAGGAATGGTCACCCATTCAACAGCCACTGTGGCTCATAATAAGGGCAAAATCCAGCAGAACTCACAGAGAAAGCAAACTGGTTGCCTAATTGATTCCTTTTCTGTTAAAAGGCCTTTTTTTGCATCAGAAACTGCAGACCTTGAATGTCTACCTCTTTTAAATTCCTTATTCCTTCCGAAAAGAAAAGTTGAGACATGCATTTAGAAATCCAAACTGGGGGCAGAATCTGTGAGGAAATTTGATGAAATAAATGAATAACTAAAAATGTAATAACCTAAAAAAGTCTGTCTTGACAGACTTGAGTGTTCCCTTTAGGCTGGTATATGTGGTTTATTAACCTACAATGAGATCAATGTGATAACTAATTGTTTTGTCAATAAAGACAAGGTGCTGTGTACTCATTAATTTGCAAATAAACGATTTTCAGAAAACATTAAACATTACAATTTAGTCTCTGGAGAAGAAAATCAGACTTGAGACTTGTGATGTTGTGAAGTAATTTGAAATACTGATGCTATCCATGTATTATGGTTAAAGGGGAAATTCGTTTTTTTTTTTTTTTTTTTTTTACATTGGGCCCTTGATTTTACGTTATTACATCATGTTCTACTCACCCATATTAGTTTTGTGTCATTTGGAGCTGTTCTGAAGATATTTGGTTTTGTTATATCCAAGTAACATCTTCCTACGTGCAAACAACTTGAAGGCACAAACTAAACTGTTCATAATTAATTCTATGGTACGCCAGCATTCATAACATGTAGGCAAATAACTGTCCCCCAGACGTCCGTGGTTATATTTTTTTATATTTATATTTTTATATTTATATCTTTTAAAAACGAAGTTAGAACGTTAGAACATGATGTAATAACATAAAATCAAGGGCCCAATGTAAAAAAAAAAACGGTGTTGCCCTTTAAGCTGTAGTTAGTCAGAATTACATCCTGGCAAGTAAAGGATATAAGGACTTCATAAACTTATAATAAACATTTTGATAAAATTCTGAGTTTCTTCATGAAGTTTGCACTTTCTCCTCGCGCATTCGTAGGCTCACGCAAGGTGCTCCCTTTGATCCAAAATCATAGTAATAATTAGACTCAGGTAGTTTTTTTCTCTTCTGCTTTTTAAATCAAAGATAGATTAAGCTCTGAGTTTTGCAGGTAAACTTAAGGATGCTATCTTTATGTTGTTGTGGATTTTTTTCTTTTATATTTTCTTATGAACTTGTTTTAATCAGCAATATTTGGACTAATTCAAACTCAGTTCTGCCCTCTGCGGGTTAAAATGTTGTTACTGTAGTTGAATTTATGCATCGGTACAGTACATATTAACATTGGTTGGTACATGTCTACATCACAGTACCGCTTTAAGGTAAAATGGTGTTCGATTTAACAGTGACATAATTTCCGAGGTGATAGCATTCCAGTTTCTTGCTTGTGGACACTTTTATTCTCCATTGTTGGGATCCTCAGGCTTGCCCACCAGAGGGCGCCGAGGATCCTCTTCTGTTTTTATGTTGTTTTCTGTTAGGACTGGAGTTACTGTTGGGATCTGGAGCTGTACCACCTTCCTCCAGCTGAGTGCGCCGTGGGTCTCCTGGAGCTGGAGCCTTCCAGCACACCTGAGACGCATCTACTCATCAGGAGACCTCCCCTTTATAACCAGCTGCCAGACCTTGTTTCGACGCTGCAGTGTTGACCTTAGTTTGGTTAGCAACCTGAGCATCTGATACCTGGAAGAATCTTAGTTGTCTCAAGTGAGAGAACAGATTCTAATTCTCCAATCTGCCCTGGTGAGCCAAACCTGAAGATTCCTATGTGGAATTCCCCTGCTGCTCTCTGTGAAGAGCTGGAAACTCTGATCAAGGTCTGCCGTTCAAAGTCTGAAGCTAGACGCTGCAACTGCTTGTGTACTCTGCTGAACCAACAGTCTCTGGACCCAACGGTTCCCTCTCTCTCAAAGAGAGGCCCGGACCCAGTCAAGGTAGAATCTGAATTATCTAAAGGACTCATTACTCATCTGCCTGCCCAGCTAATCAAACAAGCATCTCTGCAGACTTCAGTGAACCCAGCCCGGACCTGTTCCAGATCCTGTTCATTATCTTGTGTATCAGAACCTTTAATAAACTCTGTTAAACTTTTACCCAGCCTCCAGTGGTGTTCTGCATATGGGCTTGAATCCTAAATCCATCATGACAGTATGTATGTATGTATGTATGTATGTATGTATGTATGTACTGTATGTATGGATGGATGGATGGATGGATGGATGGATGGATGGATGGATGGATGGATGGATGGATGGTTATAGGGTCTCTTTTCATCATATAAGATTTAGTTTGTAACTGAAATCAGAATTCTACAGCATTTGCAGCTCAACACAAGGGATGATCTTATACTCATAAACTGGAAATGACCCTAACTAACACTAAACTAGGAATCAGATGATAAATATTGCTTTTTCTCCAAGTGCTCATACCACCCTCAACACAATGGCACCCTGAATGGAGAGCCTCGCAGCCATAACTGAAATCTATCTTTTGAGCGACTTACCATTGCTGTTATACGCTCTCTAAATTAAACAGTCTGTATGGCTGGATTGTTCCATTACCAAACAACTCTGTCAGCAGTTTGAGTTGCTATCGTGGGTTTGTTTGAATATACAGATGCTTTTTTGGGACTTCAGACCATCTGCTCATAAGCTCCTCAGGGGATGTTAGAGACAAAAAAAAATGTGCTGCAGCGACAAGATCAGGAAACATGCTCATTTTTTTTAAACATAAAACTTAGTCTGCAGCTCTGTGCTTATTGCAGTCTCTTATAGTCCCTTTTGGAGAAGTGGAGTGAAGGGTTCCATGCCTTGCAAAATCTGCACCATCCTTACAACCCACTAAGCTGTATGATAACCCATTACCTCTAACACAGACACACGTTTGGAAGATTACACTCCCCTGCAGAATATTCCAACCTATTTCATTGTCTTGCAATTTAACAGCTTCCAAGTTGCTGACAACAATCAGCATTTAGACATAATCACAGAATTACAAATTTAAAAAAGATCCAGCCTTTCAATAATGAAATGTTAACATTCCTAATGTTTTCTAAAGTTTTCATAATAGGCCAAATACACCTAATAAAAGCAGAAAGAAGATTTTTCTGTATCTGGGGGTAAGCGGCCATAGAGTTTGTCATCTGTTTCTATACATTATCTGGATGATATATGGGAATAGATGGGAAAAAGCGCCTCTAATTTATTTGTTTGTGGCCTTTGAGTTCTGTGGGATGAATTATTGTAATTGCATACAATGGAAATAATAATAAATCTTCCGCTCAGCGTTCCATGACAAGGAGATTCTGTGCAAGATAAGGGGGGAAAGTAGAAACTGGAGCTATCAGGTGATGGCTTTCATTGTTTCAAAAAGGGACATCAGGAGGAATGGATAATCAGAAACCAGAGCTATCATCAAATAACAGCAGCTCCAGGAAGGCTTTTTTTTTTCTTTGATTCAGCTGCAGCGTAGGTCCAATTTCACAGGCCACACTGAGGCTGAATGGGAAGAAATTGGCAAAAAAATGTGAAATCGATCGCTAAGATTGCAGCTGTACTTTTATTTGTCTCTTCTTCTGTCATTTTACAGCGTTACGCAGCGTTAGAGCACATTTCAAGCCTACACAGGACTGATGATAGCGCTGCAAAAAAAAGCGGTACACTCTGGTTGGAAGCAAGCTTCTGCTGCTTGATGAAATGGTAAATGGGTAATCTGAATTTACTGATGGGTTTTGACTTTGTGCTTTTATATCGAATGTATCAAACTTTTAGCAAAATGAAAACCGATAATATATATACGGTACCCTGTTTAATATTGGTGCTCCTCTTTTGAACTAGCTGCAACATATTTAAACAACAGATAGTTTGTTTACTCATTATTGCTGTTTGATAATAAATATATTTTTTTAACCTTGGATAATCATAAAACATATGTTTTAAAATAAACAATTGCTTGGCAGCTTTCTGTTTTTGAACATTTCTTTATATCAGTAGAAATAGTGTAGAAAAGGGATCAGCAATTTTTAAAAATCAAGAAGCCATTTTGCCTAAAGTCCAACCAAATAAAAGTTGTTTTTTCTTTAGAGAAAAAAACAAAACTTTTTTATTTTTTAAGTATCTATTATAGGATATCTGCTGCCATTTTAAACAACCAAAAGGTTTATTTGTATTTTAGATTTTTAAAATAAGGAACAACATAAAACATTTCATAAAGAGGAAGCATTGATTCTGTAGGATGTCAACATTTGTAAAAAAAAAAAAATNAATACTATCTGTAAAATTATCTATGTAAACAAACCTCATCACTTGAGAAGGTAGGTGATGCGGACGTCGTGGAAGACATTTTGTCCCGTAACGCTCGCCGTACTGTTGGGGGGGAGAAGCTGTGGGGGGGAGATGTTCATGTTACTGCGGTCTGCAGTCTGGACGTCAGATGTCGCTGAAAATTACACACTGTAGCTTTAAATGTTGTGCGCAAATGTTCTTTAAAAAAACTTCTAAAGCTCCTAAGCCTGGTACTTGTTATTATACTACAATAAAGCCATTCGTTGGTTCATTATTTCTGCCATTATGAAGTGCAATAGCAGAAGGTCCAAAGAGCCATTTGAGGCTCTAGAGCAGCCAGTTTCAGACCCCTAGTTTACATTTTTACATTTCAGCAAAAATAAATGTAATTTCAGCTAAGTGCAGAGAACCTTAAAAAATCTTTGTTACCATCAAAAAGCTGTAGAATATGGAATAGAGATGAGGTTATCAAGTCTAACAACATTGCACCCACAGCAAATCATGGTGGTGGTATCATGAGGTTTTTTGCTGCAGATACATTGAACAATGTATGTAAAAGGAGAAGGAATACTCACATCATCTTTAACTGAACTTAGCAGCTTGATGGTTGAAACTTGGCAACAGTCTGGAAGCACATGTCAATATGGACAAAGCATTAGTTTGAATTCATTTAAGAACTGTGCTTTAAAGGTTGGGTCACTGCTAAATTACTTGGAGGTTTGGTTATCAGGGGTGTATTTATGGCATATTTTGACAAAATCATCAAAACTAAATCATTACAACTTCATATCGTATTCATAGTCAACTGATGATAAAAGATAAAGGTTAAAAGAAATGTAAAATGTCCTAAATCAATATAATTTATGCTCATGATGAGCAAACTGCTACTTACACTTTGTGTGCTCAAATTACTGATCTCTATTTCTTCACTGGATTGGTGATAGACCGAAAAAACTGAAGTCACCTGCCGACATCTTGGTACTCCCCACTTTTACAGAGTCGCACCATAAAAATGCTTGTAATGTAATGTGGTTACCATAACAATGTAATCAATACATGTATATGTCACATGTACATCTTCAATTTAGCACGTGATGGGAAACGGATGGATGGATTTGTATAATATGTTTTATTACATGATTTTTAAAGCTCATGGACTTCATACTGAATATGCAATGTGATGTGCCTGTTTTTTACGATAAAAATACAGTGATCTACTGATGCTATTGGGTGTGTTGGACTAGTGGTTAGAGCAGTGCACTTGTGCTCTGAGAAGGTTTCAAGTACCCGGTTCGATCCCCACCGCCTCCACTCTGGGTCCCTGAGCAAGACCCTTAACCCCACACTGCTCTGCGGGCGCCGCACAATGGCAGCCCACTGCTCCCCAAAGGGATGGGTTAAATGCACAGCTACATTTCTCCAATGTGAGATCAATAAAGTTAAATTATTATTAATATTATATATGAAAAAGCAAGTGTGTGTCAAAGTGATGACTTTATCGTTGTTTTAAAAGTCTTAAACCCCCCTGTAAATGAGAACATCATCATTATTTGATGCTTTAGCGCACATGTTGTTTACATTCTGACCTGTCTAATTAGGGAGTACCAATATGGCGGCTGGTGACTTCACAGCACCGTGTACTATCGACGGCCAATCAGCAATCCAGTGAATAAATAGAGATTAACGGTTCAAATAGACACAGTATAAACTTGAATACTCTTTCTGCCTATATTTAAAATAAGCATGAAAATTACATCTAAAATACAACTTGGCACCAACAACTGTACAGCAGCGGCCTTGTTCTGCGACTTTTCAGCCATCACCCGAGCCCCCACTCTACAGTAGCTCCACAGGGACTTACCTAAGAAATGAGCTGGACCTCATCATGTCTTTACGGCAGCCTGTGTTCACTCTCTGTGGTAACAAATCATTTCTATTACAGCTTTGGGTTTCAGCTCATACATGTGACACAACCTCAGGATGTTTCTCAAACTTATCTTAGTTTTCCCTGGTACGTGTTTAGCTATAGACACTTAGTATTCATTGGATGCGGTTGGTGTTGTGTTCTGACAATGGCATTGTCAGACGGGCCTTTGTAATTCTCCCGCAAACCTATTAATGAATGAATTCCAATTACAAGTAAAAAGTGATTAAATAACAGTGCTTCAGCACCCGGGGATTACACCGCAATCAAAGTGTTCAATAAACAGCAATTAGTCCATTTCTCTTGACAGCGTGCGGTTTGCAGGTGCTGCCATATGAATGTGAAATGACCCACTGCAGCAAAGTCCCAACTCAGACAGACAATTCAAATAGTAATGAATTATTGTCTGCCCATCTCAACGGGAGCATTGAATTGTTCCTCTACCTTGTGTGGGAAGGAGAGCCTGAAATGTGTCATCTAGATAATAACACTCATTTTAAATCCAGTTTTACTTTGTTTGTCCATGAACAACTCTAACAAAATGTCCTTTTGATCGACAGAACTTATCTTTTTTTAAAGAACAAAAGGAAGGAGTTGATAATTAACCAGTGGAACAAATCTTTATGAGTAAATTCAATTAATTGATTTACATTCCAAAGGTAATAATTTATGATTATATTATATTATGGTTAAGTTTAATGTGCATTTCTTTTTGAATTATCTCTAGAGAGAGACCACTGTCCCCTCAAGGGCCTGCGTTGAAAAGAAGGTATGGACAATTGATAAATAGATGACCCTGTGAGACCAGAAAAATGTTGAACAGCAAGAACTGCTGTCCATGTTTTGTGCTCATCCCAAAATGCAGGTTTTGATAGGTGAACAACTTGAGCTTCGAGACAAATCCTTAAACAGTGGAACAGGACAGATTACTCCTTACAAGCAAGAAAAAAAATGCTCTCTGCATTAAAAGTTTTTTGCCTGTGTTGGTCTTTCTACAGTCATGTTTATTTTACAGTTTTTCACCTCTCTGTAAACTGGCTACCATTTATCTTTTTTAAATTGAACATACTAATTTTTATCTGAATATGCCTTACTTTTTTTTACTTTCTGAAATGCATTTTTTTTTCTGAGACAATAGGTTGAGCCTTCCTTTAAGGGACAACCAAAATCTGATAAAGAGGGACCCACACTAATAATGTGGTGAAACTAGCTCAAGCAGGGAGTCAGACAGCAAAGGCAACTGTAGCTGTGAGCAATAGGTTTAAAATGGAAAAAAAGGCTTGCTTTTAAAGCAGCATTTACTTTTTGTGTCTGTGATATGACTAATCCCTCTCTTAAAATGATCATCCTACATGTTTAGCTACAATAAGTAGCTTTAACTTCAACTATATTGTGGCTAAACATGTGGGACAGTTTTCTTTATGTGTGCATCTGGGCCAAATGAAGAGATGGGAGCTGCGGATGGATTATGTATCTGTGTTTAGGCAGTTTTTAAATGCAGTTTTATGCACACAGAATGACTATTTGGAGAAAAAATACACTTAGTCTTCCCCGGCTTGGTTTGCTAGGGATCTTTTGGAGTGCAGGGGGTGATCCTAAACACCTTCTATGACTCTGTTGTGGCATCAGCCCTCTTCTATGGAGCTGTTTGCTGGAGCAGTGGCTTAACTGTAGCTGAGAGAAAGTGGCTGGATAAACTGATCAGGATGGCCAGCTCTGTGATTGGATGCTCTTTGGATTCAGTGCAGGAGGTGGGAAACAAAAAGATCCTAAAATTAACATCTCTGTTGGATAATGTTTCCCACCCCATGCATGAAGTTGTTGTAAAACTGTAGAGCTCCTTCAGTGACAAATTGCTGCACCCTAAATGCACCAGAGAGCGTTATCACAGATCCTTCCTCCCAGCAGCTGCAAGACTCTATACCCACTGTTCCCAACAACATCAATAAGTTGTTACATTCAGGCTGATTTTGATGATTAGATATTATGCTGCTGTCATTTTGCACATCTCTGATGTTGCTGCTATTTTCAAATATCCACTACTGTAAAAATGTCCATAGATGTATATTGGTTATTTATTCTCCAGGTGCACAGTATTTATATCACTATAACGCTTAACAGTACAGTATTTTATTGTTTATCTTTTAACTCTTCTCTATTATGTTATTCTTATACATTTTTTCTAAGGTCCACATTTGTACAGTATGACAATTTTTTCTAATATCTTTTTGCTGCTGTAAACACCAGAATTTCTCCCTTTATTATGGGACAATAAATTGATTTTCTGTTCTATTCTGCTATCAAGCAGCCTTCATGAGATGTTCAGGCAACCAGAGTATTTTCGTATCTATTTTCCAATGTCATGACAGTAAACTGTGGCTCAATCAAAAACAATACACTTTTGCACAAGACTGAAAAATGAAGCGAAATGACATCCAAAATATGATGAAAAAAAAAATTTGAATGATTATTATGAATGGAATTAACTAAAAAATATTATGAACATAAAAGCTTGCAAAAAAGATGGCAAAAAAGCCCATCAGCTGATTCAGGAATTTGGTGCCCCCTGAAAGACAATGATATTGCAGCAGTTTGTTAAGTGTCCTTGTCTCTACCACAGTCCCCAGAGGGTCCAGCTTCTTGCCAATCACAGAGCCGGCTCACCTCACCAGTTTGTCCAGTCTGGATGTGTCCTTCATGGATGTGCTGCTCCCCCAGCACACCACAGTGTAGAAGAGGATACTGGCAACCAACGACTGGTAGAACATCTAAAAGAAAGTACTTCCTGCTCGTGTCTTCCTGTGCAGGTCGTTGGTGTGTGTTGACAAGTCCAGTTTACTGCTGGAGTTTCTTTTTCTTAGTGTTGCATTGTAGTGACCAAATACCGATACCTGGCTGTGGAGTATTGGCCGATACCTTACCGATACCATCTGTTTGGAATTGATGTGTGTGCGTGTGTATATATGAAGAACTCCATACCACTTGGATGTAAAATAATTGCCATCAAGGCTTTGTCAAGCTGCTTGCCTAGCATTGGGAAGCAGGAAAAATACTAATACAAAGTGAATCCAGTAGAACTTTTTATTGCCTATCTGGAATGGGTGACAATAGTTGAATAAACTGTTGGCTCTCAAAATGGTATCGATACCCTATCTGTTGTTACATGGCAATACCAATGCCACCATTTTAGTGCTGGATCAGGGCTCTCCCCGATACTGGTATCAGTATCTGTGCAACACTGCTTTTTATATTTGAAATATATAGTGGAACATATTTCTTCTTCTTCTTGTGCCTCCCTCAGTCAAGGGCCCTTAGAATATTCCTAACCTTTCTTCCCCATACGGCACCACTGGTTAGGACATCAACAATACAATTTTTGTAGTTAATGCCCAGGGTAAGACATTTAAAGAACTTTCTAAGCCTTTTAAATCAGAAACCCCCCTTACCTTAAAGTAGGCTTTGTTAAATCAGCTGCCATCAGGTCCAAGTAACCTTAACCTGCAAGCTGACCTCGAGATAATAAAAGAGGCCTCCAAAAACCCTAGAAAGGGAACACATGCAGGACAGACAGCAAACTCTTACAGCTGTTGATTTTAAAGTGCCTACATTTCAAACAATGACGGACAGACTAGATGTTAGGGTTGTGGTGCCCTTAGCTGTAAACCACGGTGATTTTATTTTTGTCTAACAAGAAAAAATATATATATTTCTGATGTTTTAAATCATATATAAATATTTAATTAAAATATGTTAACATTCATTTTAAAAGAGGATTTCACACAAACCTTATAGATTAGATGGAATTATATACAACATACTGTCTGTCAGTTACAAATACTTAGTTTCATATGAGGGTAGAGATATATTCAGTAAGTTTCAACCATTCACATCAGACTGTGGGATAATTAGATAGAATAGGGATTCATTTATATGATTATTGGCAGGTTTATTCACACATTAACTACTTGTTTTAAGTACATTCATATCATTCAGATTATTTTCACATCTATAGTTTTTACACTTCATACAATTTTCTTTATTTTTCACATACCCGGTAATTGTAAACAATTATCTGTGTTAAATGATGTTTGTTTTTTTAATTCATGAAAAGATCTTGCCTACCTAACTATTGCCGTAGGTACTGAACTGATAAAGCGATATAAGTGTAATAACCATACTGATAATGGTCACGGCTGAAATTATTCTCTGGTGCTGGTATCAGAACATCTTTCTAATGATCCTTTATCATCTTGGCATAAAGAAGCATATGATAATGAGGTTCTTCTTTTTTTGTTTAAAGGATAAAAATGGAGCATAGAACACTATAGACCTATAAAATTGGAACGCTATGCCTAATTTGATAACAGAATTAAGCGAAAGAGAATAGAAGTGGTCGATAACAGTAGTATCAGTCAGGATTTAGTAAAGGACTGTTAGCTAAAAGATACTAAATCTACTAGGAGGAAGGGGATGTATGACCTGTGACCACCTAAATACAAAAGGATCCAGGGTGTCTCAGTAAAATCCTGGCCTTAGCGTTGCCCTCTCTCCCCTAACCCACCTTTAATTTATAAGGCTTCTTGTTGCAACATGTGTTCCAGTAATAAACGACTTCTTTCTTTACTCCATAGTCCACTTCTTGCAGTCATTATTGGCACTTTCAGAAGTGGATGGGTACGAACGTGGACTCCCTGAAACTGCACGGTCTATCTGAAACAATGATATCTTCTTGGATCAAACCACAGTGTCCAGCTTTCACACTTCTTCTGCACCACTGTTCCATCCTCCCCCCTTGAGCATTTCTTTATTAAGATATTTTCATTTCTAGCAAAGATCACATTTACATTGAAACACTCAACTATTCTTGCCTTCCTTCTCTAAGCTTCAGCTTTACATTATAGTTAGTCTATCTCTTCGTTTTGAATTCCGACCGCGGGATGACACAACCTCCAGCGGAACAAGCGCAGCAGGTCAGATTCTAACTTCCTGTTCCACTGGTTTTCTTACTACCTGAAAACAAGTCAGGATTTTTTTTTAAGTTGAAAAATGTAAGACCCTTATTGGTTTACTGAAACCAAAATAAGAAAAATTGTTCTTATTACTTACAGCATATTACTATACAAACAGCCATATCATATAAAGACTTTGCTAATTAAACTTCAATTTTTCAAGTGTAAAAATCAAACTAAAGGTCAGAAATTCTCCTCTATCCATCCATCCATCATGCTTCATCCTGTGACAAAGCAGGGCAGGGCAACGCGGAGACAAGCAGGACAGAAATGATCATATACTAAAATGTAACCCTTTGTTCGCTTCATGCTTAAATGATCCTTATACACCCTGTTACCGCTTAACCGCTGATCTTGGACCATTTTTAGTAGGCCTTCCTACCAATGTGGACCAGATACATTACAGTAAAGCAATAGCTACGGTTATGTTTGAATTAAGTCTTATAGCCAGAAATATCTTGCTGTTGTCACACCCTCTTTCTCAAATCCCCAGACTTTTTGAATATTTCTGCTTCTAACAATCTGCAGGGAAATATGTTAACTTAGCAAATATTTCCAAACTGCACTGACCAATACCACGATGAGTATATGTTATGTTTAGACCGGCACACAGATAAAAAGAAACATATCATTGATACCTTGATTCATTTAAACAATCCTGATACATCACAGAGTAAATAATGAATTAAATTATCTTTTTTTTTTTAAATGTCCTCCTGACGAATATCAGTTGCATTCAGAACTTTGTAAACAGCTTAATTTCCCTAATTTCTTGTCTTTATCTTTTTGACTCAATGAAAAAAATACTAACACATGTAAAGAGTTACCTCCATTCATTTGTTGCTGCTTAAATATGTAACCAATCCAAACTATATAAATAAATAACCATTAACAATTTAAATAAAGTTTTTCTCCCTTTCATTTTGCAGTTAATAAGATGCATCTTTCATTTTTAGCAGGCTAAGAGGTTAGATGTTTAATTACACAGCAGTGGGGGAAAAAAACTGTAGTCACCCACAATTAACTTTTCTTTCCTTTAGTTATGACAAACGGCATCTGATTGGCTGCCAGCTGAGGAGCTGTGCTGCGACTGGCTGAGAGCGGAGGAGCTGTGTTGCGATTGGTTGCTTCTTGTTTCCGTGGCTGGGATGTGAAGTCCCTGACGTTTGTCGGTCTGCTCTGAGACAGACTGGGGGGAGAATGGCTGCCAGTGGAGGTTAGCAAAGTCTTTATTGTTTTCTTCTCTAACCACATTAGAATGGTGCTTTTTAAAAGTTAAAGCATGTATGTTTAACAGCTTACGGAGTAGGACCCGTTGTGCAATTGATAGGTCGTGACATGTTGCGTGCTCGTTAGCGGAAGTCACGCTTCTTTAGGATACTCTTTAATAGTTGTTTGTCGTTTGCTACGTTGCTAACGTTAGCCGTGTGGCTAACTTTCGGCCGCCGGTTAGCTCGCTACCCACAGCTGATTGTGTAAACACTTGTTTGTGACTACAGACAGACATTAGTCAGGCTCCATTCGTCAATTTTAACATCAATTTCATTCGGTTTGCATCTTTTGATGCAGTTTTATACATTTTATGGTACATATATAGTTAGCAAATATACTTTTTGCCCCTCATAGCTCGCAATTTTGTGTCAAAGAATGCTTGCTAGCATTAGCTTTCTGCATACGTGTTGCTAAAAGTTAAACTCGCACGTCCAGCAGTTTAATTCGCAGATTAACCGGTATTTTATGTTGAAAACAAAGCGCTTCCTCTTGCCGTTTTTATATATTTCACCGTCTTAGATGTTGTCTCTACTCTTTGGAGGGAATAAAATAGCCCGAGCAGACGTCGGGCATTCAAGATGCTAACAAGTTAGCTACCACCTGGCGAGACAGTAGTTTCTATTCATCCACTGCCAGCCTTTTGTCCTGTCAAGGAGTTGGTGTTGCTCAACACGAGGTTTGTGGTGGAAAAAGTGTTTCTCTAAGTCTCGCTGAGTTGGCAAAGCCCTGGTAGCCGTCTGAGCCTCTCACACAGCCCTTACACATGTAATAATAGACATGTTGTAATTTGAAGTTTCTATTTTAGGGTAACACCACAAAATTACCTTGTTATGAGCTCATATTTCAACAACATGTCCTGATTTGGTTCTTGTTCCAAAGTTAGAAATAAACCTGAAACTTGCTTTGATTCTTCACCAATTAACTTTTAGTCCATTGACATTAAAGCCTTTTTAATTTAATAGTAACATTTACTTTAGGATTGAGTTCTAAAATTAAAGATGAAACCCAGAAACATGTTTTTAACGTTGAAAATATTCAGCTTTAAGAATTCCTTCCAATTAGAGCTGGGCGATATGAAGAAAACCTAATATTGTATATTTGGGCTAAATTCGCGATACACTTTGTTTATATATCATGAAGTGTTTAAATTACATTAAAAACAATAGACTGCATAAAATTTTATACTCATTGAAACTGACATGCAAATATTTTGGTTTCAGTTTTAAAATAATTAATTCTAACCAGCTCGAAGTGGGGTGTCATTATTATATGTTCACAGCGCACGTAATCTCAGCAGCAAAAAAGCACCTGCTGCTTCATTTTTGATGCTTGTACACATTAAGGTCAGAAGCACCTGAAGAGCATTTTTGATGCTCCTTAAGGGCATCCAGTAAAGTGTGTGCAGATGTGTCAAGATGCTGCAGGACCTTTTCATGTGTCAATCATCTATTTTATTTATTTTTTTGTCTGATTTGACAGAAAATCATGTCGGACAAGTCGTGGAGTTTAGCGCTCATTGAAAGACAATGGGGATGATCACACCCGATGTGATTTTATGCAACAGGGCTTGTGTAGCTCCCACTGAGATTGACCCCCAGGTCTATCTTATTTGGAAGAGAGACTCGGTTACAAAGTGAGACACGTCCACTTTGGAGGGAAAATACGAAATAAAATCTGTTAATTACATTGGAAAAAGAGTCAGTTTTGGGAGTCGCACATCGTGTATATCACAAGTGGGACAGACTCATGCAAAAACAATGAATGAAAGAAGGAAAAAAAAATACTTTACCCACGATAGGAGTTCAGGAGGACAGAAAACAGATAAAGTAGTGGGGGGCAGAAAGCACAGTTTATCAAACTTCTCAGGTGGGGGAAAAAAAACTTAGGCTTAGAAAAAAACGGAATAGTAAAGTAGTGATCCTCTTTGAGCCTCACAAAAAATGAGGGGCCGACAGAGCAGGTTAGCACGGAGCATCTCTCACCTCTTTATGGAGAAAAAAAAGGACAGAAAAATGTATAAACTTCACAGATCTCTCTCTAAGAATCAGCTTTCACTGCCTCGGTCAGCATATAACCTGATCCATAGCATTTATTGCTGTGATTTTCTTTTCTTTAGACATAGGTCTCATGTTTAATATTGGCATATGAACATTATCTAATCTGGCTGAGATACTTCAGACTCTCTTTGCTTTATAGAATGTGCCTGTTTTTTTTATTATTTTCTTTTTTCATAATTTATCCAAGTCAAATATGGAAAATTGTTTTGATTTATGTATAGCACAGAGACAGAAGTGAAAAAAATCTGAGCAGATCTGCCCACCCTGCCTAGTCGGTGCCTCTCTATATGCAGTCAGTGTGACATGGAGAAATATCGGATCAGAGATAGAAAATTCGTACCCAAACAGTGTGTTCTGTGCTTAACTCAGCTGCTTCTGCTGCCCAAAGCGTGTTGGCTGTGAACGTAGCATTAGTTATTTAACAAGATCCCAGCAACTAATCGGGAAACAAAGCAAAAACACACAATACTAAATAGAAAGTAAATTAAAAAGGGCTCTTTGATGCATTGACCTTAAATTAAAAAAACAAAGTACTGTCCAAAAATTAGAGCATTATCTGAGCATCTCAAAACTATTTAATTGATTTTTATGTCCTGGGAATTTTAAAGAAGCATAAATTTGGTAAATTTCAGAAAACTGTCCAGTTTAGAAAATGGCTGCATAACCTAAGAACAAGACCACATCTAATCACAGGTATTGGGGCATCAAAAAAACCTTCCAGTAACGATTGCTCTTTGTGTTTGATTGGAAACACCAAACAGTGTGGTGCAATGTAAAGTCAGGGAAAGATACGGCTCATAGGTGCGGCTTGCCAACAGATCCGTAGTTATTGAGGAGGTCACGTTGGTCAGCTCCTGGGATATATTTCCTCCTATTGAAAGATACAGTTCTGGTAATGCATATTCTTGGAAAAAATTGCGACTGGGCCTGTCGTATTTGGGATCACGTGTCATTATTAGGTTTTTGAATCTGTTTTTTCCACAACACCGACAGGATCCATGTCTTTGGTGATATATTGTTACTACATCTGGGATTTCCCTCCATCTATACCTTTTTTTTGTTGTGAAGTCAAGTTTAACCTGTGCTTTTATTGTGAAATAGAATTGGATTGTTAGGGGTAATGGAAAGTCTGGAAGGCTGGTGAGTTACTAAATATTAAACAATAGTTCCAGCCACTAAATAAGGTACTCACTTGTTTAAATTGATGAAATACAATTTAATAAAACATGCATCTTTAATTTCCACACTTTTCGACTATCTTCATTTGTATCAAACCAGAAATTTTTCTTAATGTCTAAACCTTCATTTCTTATTAACAGAAACTGTTAGATACTTATTTTAGCTATCATGTTGATTTTCCTAACGGGTAGAGGAGAAACATATGTTGTTCAGTTTCTCTATATATTTGGACATGAATCCGATCACTCCCAGAACTTAAGATCGATCTTTGGAACATGCAAAAAGAAAAAATCTTAAGTATTAAAAACAATAACTTTTAAAATCTTTGGTATACTTTGATATGTATGATACATCAACGGAAACATAAATGCTCAAACATACGGTGTAACATTTTTAAGCGTTAGATGTGCTTTTGTTGAACAGAAATCACTTATGGTAAGGCTGAGGTATTTTAACAAATTAGACTATTTCTGGACATGTAAATTCATTAAGCTTCTGTTTTAGGGTCATACATTGAATTCAGCTGTAATGCTTCACAAGGATTTTCTCTTTAAAATATGACCTAACTGGATGAGGTGGAGAAAAGAGATGATTATCAGCCTGTATTTCTTTTTTTCTTCTCAGAGGGTATTGATTTGTTGAGTGGCAGCTTCAAGCCCTTCATCTCTCATCTGGAAACCTAACCTAAAAAGGTTAAGTTCCCAACATAGTTTATCATGGTAAATCAGTTTTTTTGGGATTTATTTTTTTTTGCGCCACTGGAAATTCTAAACCCAGGCGGAAGTTATATTTGGCTAATATTAGCGTTTTTGTTTTTTTTTCTTGCATCAGCTGATATGTGCATTAATTCACCGATTCATTAGTGCATTCAGCAGAAATGTCTCAAAATCACAAGAACAGCAATCTTTACCAATCTTTTGCAAAATCGATGTCTAGGGAATGAGATTGAATAGTTTTATAGTGACGCGCGTGATGTTCACATTCAAATGAGCAGGAAAGTTGCACTCAAGATTGCTTAAAGCCAGACAGTTAATGCAGCTCATGCATGTCTGCTGTGTCAAGCTTGCTCGAGTGAGGCTTCACTTTTTCACTTTTCACAAACAAGTTTGCACTTATGAGACAGTTTTGTTCACATCGCAAGTTTAAACTGTCTGATTTAGAAGTTTGCACTTTGTGTTTAATGTGACAGGAAAAAATAAAATACATGAGTATTTTGAAACAGTTGAACCACTTTTATTATTGTAAAAACTAATCGAATCCAAATTAATCGATTTAGAACTGTATGAATCAAAATTGAATCGATTCAGGACTTTGGCGAAAATACCCAGCCCTACTGCACATACACTACAGCAACTGGAAAACGAAATATGACGACAGATCTGAGCAAGTGAATGAAGGAGGAGTCAGAAAAGCTGTTTCCAAAGAGAAACAACACTGGACCAATAATATGGCGGCGGTTTAGATTTCACGCCGATGACGTCGGACAAAAGGCGGTCATTTGTAAGATATGCCCCAAAACCATTGCAGCAAAAGGCAGCAGTACCTAAACAAGTCATCCACTGCAAAATGAAGAATGTTGTAAAATCCGCATGTCAGCGTCTCCCTGCACACTAATTAAAACGTTAAATCAGCTGTAAAGCAGATGACGGCCTCGTCCTTTGAGAAGCATATATATATATGTATTTATACATGATTCTACCCAAGTATGTGGTGTTTCGATCAAACACATAAAGAGCAATTGTTGTTTAAATGTGCTTTAGATGCTCTTAATACCTGTGATGTGGTCTTGTTCAGAGATTTTTGCACATTTTCTAATCTTGGCAATGTTCTCAATTTTACAACTTTTTGTGCTCCTTTAAAATCCCCATCATTTAAAGATCAATGGAAATAGTTTGGAGATGCTCTGATAATGCTCTAATTTTTGGACAGTATTTTGACTTTTGTTTTCTTTTGTAATTTGAGTTAAAATTTTTTCAATCTGCATTTTTTTTTGTTATGCACAAAGGAGCCATTTTTATATTTTACATTTTATTTAGTATATTGCTTATTTTAGCATTGTTTCCTGTTTGGTTACTGGGATCTTGTTAAATACTAACTAGGTCTAATACTAACGAAAAAAACATAATGTGGCAGTATTATTTGTGGAAAGATTTGAGCTGGTAAAAATAATGTCTTAAATTTGAAACCAAAATATTCGATATGTCAGTTTGAATGAGTTTATCAGTGCAATTTAATGCACTCTATTGTTTCTGAAGGTAATTTAAACATATCGTGATGTATATCGTTTATTGTGATTAAAGCCAAATATATCATGGTATTACATTTTCCTGGTATCGCTCAGCCCTGATGCAAACCCCCTGATATGTTATGATGGTGGTTGTTATTTGTGAAGATGAATTAATTTTTGCTTTTTGTGTCATTATTCAGAGGTAGGCAAGCTGTTACAAGTACAAAATGGGACGCCTCCATCCACCAACTACAACGGGGTAGATGCTGTGCACGCCTGCAACATCCTTCAACAGCTCAAAGCCCTGTACGATGAAGCACAACTGACAGATATTGTCGTAGAAGTTGACCACGGCAAGACTTTCTCCTGCCACCGGAATGTTCTTGCAGCCATCAGTCCATACTTTAGGTACAAAAAATTTGAACGCATATATTAGTTTGCCGTCTTTCACTGCCTACCAAACCTCACTGTCATAAGGAAGAATTATCTCTTTCGTGTTTCTTGTCACCCTTAGGTCCATGTTCACCAGCGGCCTTACGGAGAGCAGCCAGCGTGAGGTCAGAATTGTGGGTGTGGAGTCCGAATCCATGCACCTCGTCCTTGACTATGCCTACACCTCCAGAGTCGTGCTCTCAGAGTCCAACGTTCAGGCCCTTTTCACTGCAGCCAGCATTTTCCAGATTCCTGCTCTGCAGGATCAGTGTGCCCAATTTATGATCAGCCGTCTTGACCCTCAAAACTGTATAGGGGTCTTCATGTTCGCAGATGCATATGGACATCAGGAGTTGAGGGAACGGTCACAGGATTACATCAGGAAGAAGGTCAGTTAAACATTTTAGGATAATTTAAATGCTTTATTCTACTAAAACTCTCCTTTTCAGTCAATGTTTTCATATGCAAGCTTAAACGTTTGCTTCTTTTTTGGTAGTTTCTGTGTGTTTCACTGGAGCAAGAATTTCTCCAGATGACCAAGGAGCAGCTGGTCAGCATTTTAAACAGTGATGACCTAAACGTGGAGAAGGAAGAACATGTCTACGAGAGCATCGTCCGCTGGCTCGAGCACGATCGACCTGGCCGCGAAGCCAATCTTGCAGAGGTTTTTTCTCAGTGCATTCGTCTGCCCTTGCTGGATGAGGCCTTTCTCAGTCGGATACCGGCCCCCTTTGCCGGCGCCCTGTCACTGTCCGAAGACCCAGTCGAGGTGAAAGCTCGTCTCAGCGGCACAAATGGTTGTTCACAGCGTCTGGGCATGACTGCGTCTGAGATGGTGATCTGCTTCGACGCAGCTCATAAACACTCAGGTAAGAAGCAGACGGTGCCTTGCCTGGACACAGCCGCTGGGAGGGTGTTCAAGCTCTGCAAGCCACCTAACGACCTCAGAGAGGTTGGCATCTTGGTGTCACCAGAGAACGACATCTACATTGCCGGCGGCTATCGACCAAGCAACAGTGAGGTTTGCATTGACCATCGAGCAGAGAGTGACTTCTGGCAATATGAGCATGCAGGAAACCGATGGCTTCCACGAGCGCCTCTGCTGAGGGCGAGGATAGGATGCAGACTGGTGCACTGTTGTGGGAAACTTTATGCCCTGGGAGGCAGAGTTTATGAAGGGGATGGACGAAATGCCTTGAAATCCGTAGAGTGCTATGATGCCAGAGACAACTGTTGGACGGCGGTCAGTCCTATGCCAGTTGCCATGGAGTTTCACAGTGCTGTAGAATATAAAGACCGGATCTATGTCCTCCAAGGTGAGTTTATAATGAAGAAATGTTCTAAAATGGTCATGCTCATCGCTTTAAAAAAACATTTCTCTTTTACAGGTGAATATTTCTTCTGCTATGATCCCCGTAAAGACTATTGGAGTCATCTAGCTCCAATGAGCGTCCCTCGGAGTCAGGGTCTGGCTGCCTTGTATAAGAACTGCATCTACTACATCGCTGGAATCTGCAGGAACCACCAACGCACCTTTACAGTGGAGCTCTATGACATAGAGAGTAACACATGGAGCCGAAAGAGAGAGCTGCCCTTTGACCAAGCTACAAGCCCATATATAAAGGCCATGTTGCTGCAGGGAAAGCTGCACCTGTTTGTTCGTGCCACGCAAGTCATGGTAGAGGAGCACGTGTTTCGCACCAGCCGCAAGAACTCCCTTTACCAGTACGACGACGAGGCAGATGCATGGACCAAAGTCTATGAGACCCCCGATCGTCTTTGGGATTTGGGTCGCCATTTTGAGTGTGTGGTGGCCAAACTTTACCCACAGTGTCTACAGAAAGTGCTTTGAGTTAAACCCTGTTTTATCAGGGGGGGTGGGGGTGCTGTTGGTCCTGCCTGCCTTGTGCCTGGTGTTATCTTGGCTTTTACACCAGCTGGACCATTTTTCTTTTCTGTTGAGTCTTAATTGGTTAAACTTTAGTTCAAGATGATCAAAAGTGGGGGTGCTTTTAAAGATTGCAGTATTTGCTTTTGTTCCTTTTATAGACGGCACCAACTACACACTGAAGCATGCTTAACAAAACCCTGCAACAAATCATAAGTGCAATTATCCTTTTTTCGCTTGCTGTTGAGCCATGTTTTTCTTTTGTTGTTTGAACTGTATAAAAGGTGATTTTATTTTCTCTTGAAGTTTGGCATGCTATTGAGGGTGTCCGTAAGATAAAATGCCTTCTAGATATAAGGATGCTATGTGTCACCATAAAGTAAAAATCTCTCTCTCTCTATATATATATAAATAGCTATATAAACTTTTCATACGGGTAAGGTGAGTACCATAGCTCAGTAGTTTGCTAACATTAAGTTTTTCCTTTACTTTTAATTTTTATTCTCTGTCCAGGCATCTCTTCTGCTCATTAGTTTTATTGTAATATGTGCTTGTGATTTACATTCTTGGTGTGTTTAAACCCGAAAGTGTGCCTGATAGTTTTAGGCATGGGCCGGTATCATAACCTCGAGTCGGTATTGTCTTCAAACTTTAAGCAAATTCTTTCAGACCCGCCTTTTTAAAATGAACTGTTATTGCTGCTGCAATTCAAGTTGCCATTACATTAATAGCGATATCTAGACCACGTTAACCAGATTTGACAGAATTACACACAAATATATACTGCCATCTGTAATATCAGTTAACAAGATATTTTGGCACAGAATATCAGACCTCTATATAGTTATATAATTATACCAAATGTCTGTTAGCAGGTTAATTATTCAGGTTGAGTTTTGGCGGAACCTTAATTCATCTGGTATATACCAATGACTCTAATGGCTTTAAATGAGCCTTATAAAACATTACACACCAGCTCATGTTGCAGCTTCCAGTGGTGCTTTTCGAATCTTTGTTTTAGTCCGAAGCATCGACAGGTGTCGTTTAATGCACATAATGCAAAGTACAGTTTTCAGATGGATTCATTTGGTTAGCAATAGGAAAATTAGCAATGTTTTAGCCAGTTGAAATGCGGTCCACAGCTTCAGCTAGGGGAAGAGTGGTGCCGCTGCATTGCTCTTTGCTACATGCAGCTGTATAAAGCAGCCACTTTCTCACACTAAAGGACTTGAGCCGGTAGGCAAGGCATAATAAACAATGGATCCTATAAGCCGTTTAAAGCCTTGGTATACCAGTGACCGGCCCATGCCTAGAACGTTTCACCCCCCTTCACAAGCATCAGCAGATAAAAACAACCTTTGCAACAAGAAATGGCTTCTTTTTTTTGGGATACCAATTGAATGCAGCTCACACTTCCCACTTCTTTGAGTTGGCATCCGTTGTGTGTCTTATGCAAAGATATTTTAAGTAAAGTCTTAGAGTATTCACTCTCCACATTGGAGATATAAGGACGGAGTCAAATTTTGTGCTAACACTAAGTGGCAAGTTCGTACCAACTAACAGATTTACCTCAGATTTATTTGAACCTGGAGAAAAGGGATGTTTTCAGGCTTTTTGTTTTTCTACGGAGCAGCTGTGTGAAAAGTTCAATTTGGCATTTGGATGTTAGATTGGCTTTGGCCTCATGTTATTATAATCTTATAGAACGTTGGAGAAAAAAAAATGCCATAAAAAGCTTTTGAGGTCTCGTCATAGTCGTTGTGGACATTGAAACTAATTTTGTGGTAGCAATAAATCAAGGAACTGTGATTAGGCTTTATTATCTTGTATTACCTTTAGTGCATTAATGTTTTTGTTTGCTTGTCTCGACTTGTGGGGAAAAATGGTAGTTCTAGTACCAGTAACTGTTTGGCTGTCGCATGGATGCAGAATTGAACCGATGTGTAATTTGGTGCACATTATGTGTGATGCCAATGTGCCTGTGGCTAAAAGAAAAGGGGAGCATCAGAATCAAAACCCACATCTCCAAAATGAAGAATATTCGAAATGCTAGCCCAGCATTGCACTGAATTACTATTCCCTTCGGTTGTCCTTAACTGCAAACTTTACGAAGTACCCTCTCAAACAAGACCCCACGCAAGGGTCTGGAGTTTGTGCCGTTTCATTTAAAGGCCATGAATCCGTCTTTTCACGCCATCGCTCGGCCACAAACTGTTGGTGCTGCTTTCTTTTGACAATCTTGTGTAAAAAGGAAACCACAATCGACTGGTCCTCCCTGTCAAAGTATGATTTCCAGTGCTTGGCGTTTCTCATGCAGGTTTTGTTTTTTTTTTTCTTTTTTTTGTCATCTTTGCACTGCACGTCTTTGGCATAACCACAGAGAGTGCCCCTCTATTTTATAAAAGGTTTCAGCAAATGTAAAGATATATAGCAATCAATAAGGTTTACATGGGAATAAATCTTTAATGAGTCACATTCAGCAAGGACTTGAGGATATATTAACTTCTCTGAGAGAAGACCCACTCTGAAAGACTTAAAGCTGATTTTAATCACCCGGCTTGAACAATAACCTCCTTTAGATACTCCTCACACTCCTGTGGTCTGAGCATCACCAACACAGCTCCTTAACGGCCATTTGAGAACCAGGAACGGAGAACTCTCAGGATTTCTACTGATAACACAGTACTGTATTTAATTTTGTTTTTGTGATGTGTAATATACTGTACTATAGGTTTGCTGTACTTGCACAGTTTTCTAAACTTATATTCAATTTCTTTTATAACTTGAAAAAAAATAGATGTGATTTTCTTTTTTTCTTGTCTCAAGTGGCTGTTTTTTTCCCCTTGTGATTTATATAATTTGTTATTGTAGTGTAATCCTCTAATGAGAAAAAAAAGTTTTCTGCACGAGTTTAAGTTAGATTTATGTTGTTTTTTTCCCCCCCTTGTAGTGCATTAGTTTTGTAACATCTCACTATGTGTAATGATCATTTAAAACACCAGTCATGCCACACAACAAGCTAACACAAACTGCTTCCTGTGTTGTTTTCTGTCATAAACAGCTTAGATCAGCTAAATATTTTGTTCATTGGTGCTATTCCATTGTTTCATGTTCTTTTTGTTTTTAAAAGGCTTTTCTCGTTTTCAGGTGGTTGAGCTCAACTGTGAACTTCACATTGCACATAATTGAAAATAAAAAAAAATAAAAAACAACGATTGGAGTTTACTTTTTCTTTCTCTATTTTTTTTTTTAGTTGCATGTGAGAAATGACATATTTCAAAGGGACTGTGTGCCATAGATCTATGACAAACGGATAATGGCAGGAGGAGATCTGGAAAGAAAAAACGATGCAACATGTGACCCAGGCGTCCATTGATCAAGGCTGCTGTTCAAACCTCGCTGCTTCTTTCTTCCTGGCTCTCAGTCTCCAAACGCGCTGGCTGTAAGATCAGGTAAGATATTTGCTGTGGGAGCTGATCCACGCGTCGTTTTCAGGGTTTCTATTTTTAACCCACGCGGGGACACAAGCCCCACGCCGCGTGTTTCTGAAGAAGCTAAAAAGCTGTTGAAAGTTGAGCGAGCGGCTCACAGCTGCTAGTCTATCTGGGAATAAAACACAGACTCTACCATAGAAGTAGCTTTAAACTTAGTAGTAGTTTAGTATTTGGCGTAAAGATGACGTAATAACCGACGTTTCTGTTTGGCTGCGAACAAAAGGAGGGAATGGAGACGTTTTCAGCTTTTACATCGGCGCTGATAATAGTTCATGCGGCGCGTCGACCCTATTGTGTTATGTTACTTTTGATGAGAAAATCAAAGTAGGACCCTATATAAAAAAGTTAGTTTCTACAGTGATCCCATCCTAAGTAAAAACCAAGCGCAGTGGTTAGGCTTCATAATTCACCAAATTAGTAAATAGAGTCTACCCTTGTTTAATTAAATTGGAAGAAATGCAGCTGTTTGTAAATGCCCGGTAAGTACGGAAGAGGATTAGGGCCACTTGGAAAAAAAAAAAAATAAAGTTGACTGATTTTTTACATTTTATTTCAGTTTAATATGGGGAAAAACTCAGAATGTTGACTTTATTCTCATAATTCTGACTGTAATCTCAGAATGCTGACTCAGAATGTTGACTTTAATCTCAGAATTCAGTAATTTTTTTCAATTTCAGAATTTTGGACCTTAATGTAGATGGATTTAATATGGGAAAAGTTCAACATTTTGACTTTTTTCTCAGAATTCTGACTTTTTTTCTCATATATTAAAATAAACTTTTAAAATCAACATTTTTCTTTTTTCAGTGGCCCTCATCCTCTTCCGTATATTAGGAAACATATTTTATTAATTTTTATTTGTCAAACAAAAAGGCCCTTTACAAGAATTTCTTGTAAAGGGCCTTTTTGTTTGACAAATAGAAATTAAAGGCACAACTCAAAACATTAAAAAAAGGATCATATTTATAACTCCAGTTACATGGACAGATTAAAATTTAAATGTAAATACTGCATTTTTTTATGTTACAGAATATTGTGCTGAAGCTCAGCCTATAAAAAGTAAGATGTCTTTCTTTCAACTTTACCAATCAGTTACATCACAGGGGCTAACAGCTTAAGGTGGGGTTAAGTTCTAAAACCAAATATCCCCAACATTGGAAATCTGACAGAGCATACTTTAATTTATCATCTCAAATAGAACTGGGAAGGATAATACATGGACTTTTACTCAAACAGATGGGTTGAGTGACCGTAGCTCCAACCAGAGAAGCAGTCAAAATATCCATAGTACCTGGAGGAGCTGCAGAGATCCACAGCTCATGTGGGAGGACCTTTGAACAGGATAACTATAGGCCACGCCTTCAACAGCCTCTGGAATGGCAAGAGGAAATCAATGTCCTCCTCAAAGCCTGCTAGAAGCCGCGTTGGTGCTAGGTCATATCTGAAATGCATCTTTTCTATCGAAAATCAGCAACGTTGGTGCTTACTTGCAAAATTTATTATTTCGATAAACGTGTTATTTTCCATTAAAATTCTCAAAATGACCAAACATTTGGTTGTTTAGGTCCACAACATCCCAGTGTCCTATTATGGGGACATTTCTTGACCTGTTTAGCGCTTAATAACAAATGTTCTTTCTTTGTCAACTAATTGACTTTTTCCACTTTGCACAGAACGATGCCGGCCGCACTTGCAGATGTTTTGAGTCCCAAACCCCTGGATGGGGGTTGGGGCTGGATGGTGGTGATTGGTGCCCATATCTCTATTGGATTTGCATATTCGACTCCCAAAGCCTTGTCAATTTTCTTCAAGGATATCCAAGAAGACCTGGGTGCCAGTTACAGTGAAATAGCATGGATTTCCTCCATCATGCTGGCTGTAATGTATGCAGGCGGTGAGTTCTTACTATATTTACTTGTTAAATAGTAAAATAATAACAGCTATCAGGATCTTCTCCTGTCATTCAACAAGTTGAATGAACCTAATAACATAACCTGTGTTATATTTATTACTGTAGGTTTATTTTCACTGAGGTGAGATAGGGCTATAGGTTTTGAAGTTGACAGTTTAGCAAAGTTATATTATGCATACAACTATAATGCTGCTGATTTATGATGTTTGATTGGTAAGTATGCAGAGGTTTATGCAAAATATATATTTTTAAGAGATATGATGTAAACTATGATGTCTAAAAAAATTTTATGTTTATCAGTAAAGGAACATTATCTTGTACAAACAACGGCCAATATAATGGTGCAAAAGTACGCTTATTATCAGGTTACATTCACTTATAGAGCCGCATCGTCTGCAAACTATAAATGCAATTAACATAAGCAAAATGCTTCACAGGTTCTGTAGAAACACTTTTAATTAGGTTTCTTTTTTAAAAGCAAAATAGTTTTATTTGGTTAAAGTCAATATTTTGTGGACTAACCAGGTTTTTCTTTATTACCTGTAAGTGATACTGTAGCATTTATTAAAATGGATACAACAATCAGTCTAATAACCATAAAAAATCCAATAATCCCATAATATATCAAACCAGTCTTAAGGGTCAGTTATTTGCCTTTTGTTTAGGATTAAGCTTGTTCTTAAAAATTAAGAGTTCATTCCTATACTTTCTTTGGAATGTCATTTTTAAAGGAGCAACAGAAAATGTATACCTAAACTGAAAGGTAAACAGGAAACCACTTGAGTCTGTTGACCAATAATCAGGAACATGTTTACTATGAAACCATTATGTCTGCTTACTACAGATTCATTGAAAGTCAATAAATTTAAATCTAAATTCAAACTGCAGACAACTTTTCAGTGTTTTGGTTGGTAGGCTATTATTAAAACAATTCTCCAGTTACTCTAATGAAATATAATTGCTAACCAGAAAAACAACAAGTTATTACACATGTGGACACAAGTTGTCGGTTCCCCTCGTTCAATGAAAGAAAAACCTAAAATATTCACAGAAATAACTTGAATTTGATCAAATTAATGCTAAATAAAAAAAAAAAATATTTAAAATGAACAAATGAAAGTAGACATTGCTTTTCAAACAGGATTCAACAAAGGGATTTTAAAACTGAATTTTCTTGAAACAGGCCTGGAGAAAAGACTGAATAAAATCCCTTTATTGTCCCACAATGGGGAAATTCTAGAGTAACAGACCAAAGGGACATGTTAAGTCAATGTGTGTCCACTAATTAGCATATGTCTATAATCTTGTAATCAATCAGGGGGCCATCCAGGGAGAAAAGGAATGTACATCCAATACACAGTTGACTTCTGATTCTATTTATAAAGTCAACGGTATGGATCTTCTGATGTGGTTTTATGACCAAAACATTTAAAAATACCCTGAACTTTTACTGCAAATCCTTTTTTATGCACAGTCTTATCCGTGCAAAGAGCAACCGCTGTTTGGTTGTACAGTCAACTCAGTCCAACAGACGCATAATGGATAAATTGGTTTCACATGAGTGGCTGCACTCACTCACACGGTTTTAGGCAGCCTAATAGGAGTGTTGCCACTGTGCATTAGTCACCTGACCCAAATTTAAAGCTCATTAGGAATAAGCTTTTTTTTCTCATTTATCTTAGTCAACATCTATAATCATGGATTTGATAATAGGTTTGCAGCTTCGTAAACATTAATCCGTTGCATGAATGCATCATGTGTGAAGGCAACAGGAGCAATTCTGCTATTGATGGTTTCTGGTTATTCATAGACATAATCATAGCTTATGTCTGAAATTTAGTCGAGAATAACCATGCTATCACTACATCTTCTGTCAGATATTTATTTGGAATTTTTGGATTTAAAAAAACTTTTTATAGCTAATACTGGGATTTTCTTAGTTTTTTCAAATAATGTTCTATAGACTTTTTTTCTATAGACTATTGTCCAAATGGGAAATCGTTTACCACTGAGCTCCCACCACCAGCAGGAAGTGAAAATACAGTGAAAGAAATCTGAAAAATTGTCAGATCTTTAGCTTCCTGGCTAATATTTTGGGATGTTGTTTTAATATTTCCAAATAATCTCTTCCCCATCAGGATGTGATCCATTCAGTAAATTAATCACCTGTCTACAGCAAAACACTCATATTCAGTGATTACTGATGCAATGGTCCATTGTTGTGGTCTACAATTAGCTATTAAAGTATGATTTTAAATAATACATTAATTTAAATGCCCTCCAGCAATATATAAATAAACACACACGCACACACACACACACAAATATATATATATTGACACTAACAATGTGTGTGTACATGCATTGTTAGTGTCAATGTTGTCAGTGTTGTCGACTTTAAGAATAAGCATCATTTTTAGCAGGAACATCATGGTTGATTCTGCTCTCCATATACTAACATTAGGCGTGTTCTTTGGCCAGCAAACTTCCCTTTTCTCATTGTTTATCCCTCCAAGGGTCATGTCCCCAACGATGCATTTTTGAATGCATCTTCAAAAATTTAATATGGCCTTTTATTTTCCTTGTACACTAATCCCTTGTCCTTTATAAAATGCCTTTTCAACCCCTGTTGATACAGGCCTCGTTGAACTGTGAATAATGCCACAAGATCTTTAGCATTTGTTCTGCTCTTGATCGGCACATATTGCTTCAAAATGAAAATTTCCATGGTGTTTGCATATAATTGTTTGAGCGGAGCTGAATGGTACCTTCAGGAAGCAGGAATTTGGCTGTAATAATTCTCTTCTTAATTTTCCCCAACACACTGTGTTTGAGGTATAAAAAGCATCTACATGTTTGTCCGCAATTAAGTCAAAATGTAATCTCAGAGCCCACATTATCTGGGCTTACTAAAACCATTCCAAGGCCCAGTAATCTAAGTCTATCTAAAATTATGATGTGAAAGTACAAGACCTTTTGAACAAACTCTCTTATTACTGACAACTATAAATAATCTTGGAAACCTGAAACACACCTAAAGTGAGAAACAATGAATCTGCTTTAATGTCAGTCAGTATCTGGTTTCAGGTGTAGGTTGCTTAGACCGTTGTAGCCAGTCCTCCTTCATATTCTCTCTGACGTCTAATCCAGACGTGTGTTAAAAGGCCCGTTTTGAGGGATAGGTAACCATGCCTACTAGCTGGTTCCTCCATTCATCAACCAAGGCACACTTTTCAGAGGACCAATTTTATAAAGTCTGGCATTTTTGAAGCATACAGTAAGAGTTTGCAGTCTCAGGGAAGGTTTGCATTTAAGTAGCTCTGTGTACTTTTCTAGGATGGTCTGTTAGTTTCAGAAACAAGGAGCATCCCTTCTTTCCTGTGTGTAGACATTATGGTGGAATGTGGTGTCACTGGCCATAGGCTTAGTGGTTTTCGGCCCATCCAATGGTCCACGTTTTAGCATGGGTTTCCGTCTCCTCTGCACCGCTTCTCCTCCAAGCTCCTCCCACAAATTCCTCCCCCAACAGCATTCCTCCCCTGCTGTAGACACTGTCGTAAAAATACATACACACACAAAATAAACCTCAACATAGACACACAGAAGGCGTACAGCATTTTCTGTCCAGCTGTCTACGGGCGAGAGGCGAGGTACACCCTGGACAGGTCGCCAGTTCATCGCAGGGCAACACGGAGACAAACAACAATTCATGCACAAACTCACACCTAAGGAGAATTTAGAGAAGCCAATTAACCTGACAGTCATGTTTCTGGACTGTGGGAGGAAGCCAGAGTACCCAGAGAGAACCAACGCTTGCTCAGGGAGAACATGCAAACTCCATGCAGAAAGACTCCGGGCCGGGAATCGAATCCAGAACCTTCTTGCTGCAAGGCAGCAGTGCTACCCACTGCGCCATTACTCTGCACATTTCTCTCTTTTTCGGTCTTTATGTTTGTCATTGGAGCGGGGTGAGGGTTGCGCTGCAAAACCTGTTGTATTAGCGTGTCTGTTCAACCGTCTGAGCCATATAGAACTCAACTGCTGTTCTTTAACCCTTGTGAAGGTCTAGCCTGCCATGAAAATACTTTGTCATGTCAGACAGTAGACTTATTGGCAGTATGAGGCCGCAGATTTGAAGGCACCATATACGTCCCGCTGACAGGACGGGACGCCACAGTTCATAAGTAAACATGGAAACATCGAATGGCCAATAAGGTAGATGTCTCTTTTTTTTAAATTTATGTAATAAAGTAAATATGACTCTGACTCTACAGGCCAGCCAGACCCACCAAACCTCATTTCTATCCTACCAGGATAGGACTCAAAACATTTACATCTGATTTGACTGTTTTAGAGATATCTGTTATTGGTATGACTAACTTAACGTTAATTAAAGTGAAGCCTTCATATGAGCTCAATGATGGTTGCTCTCAAGGTTACTGAAAAGCAGGGTATGTAATCTACCTGTACTCAGCTCTGGGAGGCCTAAGCAGTGAAATATACCTCTCTACTGTGGCTCAGGCACAGGACTTTATCATATTGTCCTTGGCAAGGCTTCAGCAATGTCACCCAGTGGAGGAGAGAGACAGTGGGATATATCAGAGGAAGGTTCAGCTCACTGGGGTCTAACACCAGGTCCCCATGGGAGAGACATGACAGCCTCTTCAGAAAACCTCTGACTCAAGGAGTCTGAATGATAAACCTATAATGGAAATGGAAATGGTTGCAGAAAGAGAGGTGGTCTGTTGGGACCTGGCTGCACTGAGAATGATGAGCTATCTTTGACCCCTGCTGCCACCTCCTTAGTGGTAAAAAACACAGCAGAGATATTTTTCATGTACAGTAAATAGAGTTGGGATTAAGTCTTTAAACCTTACAAAGCGAGAACTTTCTGTTCTGTCTTTATTTGCCTACATGCATATAAACAGGACTATTTTTGAAGCTCATTATTAGCCTTATTTTGCCTTTGGTTAAGCAGACAAACTGTTGCACTAAAGTCTTTAATTATGAACAAGATTTCAATTTGTATGGCTGTATTCAGCTTGGACTCTGTTTTGTTTCCAACAACTAAGCGCAGCGGTGCTGGAGGTCAGTACTTTTTGATGTTGAAATTAAATAAATACCCCAAAAAAGCTTTCATTAAGCAAACACTGGCTCTGATCCAGCAGTAGAACTGATTTAACCTTTTTAAACTGAACCTAACTTCTCACAATGGTTTGTGTGACCACATTTTAATTTATTGAAAAACAAAATCTGAAATGTTGAGATGCATCAACCATACAGTCAGTGTTAAAGGTATAGTGAAAGATTTTGTGAATTTTTGAAAAGACTCTCCCTCTCCACTTAAAAAAAAATACGTATGCACAACCCTGTACCCACTCCTATGATTTAATGGCTATTAAATGAGTGCGAGAGCATGCATCAGCCCATTTCTCATAAAGAAGGTGCTTGGATGAAATAAGACAGTTACTCGGATGGATCTCATCTCACCCATATTTATATATAAAAGATTTCCCTGCAAATAAGACTACTGGTACATAAAAAAAAAAAAAAGACATACTTGTTTGTGTGTGTGTGTGCTGCAGTGGAAATTTGGAAATGTTTGCGGGGTAAATAATGATCTGTGGCCAACTACTAACGATGAAACTTAAAAAATAAATTAACGTATCTCATCCGGAAAGTTACAATATGGAGGAGATAACTTTTAATAGCAGTGATGTGAAATGGATTTCTTCAAAAAGCACGCCAAACTTGACCTGTCGAGTAGAACATTTTCAACCGCTGCATCAGTGGGAAGCCTGACCCGTGATTTCAGTGGACGCCATCATGTAAGGGAATCCCCCAAAAACACTCTGGTCTTGTTTCTGTTTTCTGAGGCCTTTCTCCTCCTCTTATACACTTCGTTGGAGCTTTTTCTCTTATGCCCCTCGGCCATTGTCAAAGCTTCAATGACTGAAACCGTAGCTCACCACAAATATCC
>NW_015150788.1:852540-880205 GCF_000732505.1 Cyprinodon variegatus
TCTATAGCGCCAACTCACAACACAAGTCATCTCAAGGCACTTTACAGTTCAGCATATCATGCAGTCAAATTGATTCAAAGTTTTCTATCTAAGAAAAACGAGTTGATTGTTTCGACTCATTGACTCAAATGCAATTGCTTACACTAAGCATGCTTGTAGCGACAGTGGAGAGGAAAAAACTCCTTTTAACAGGAAGAAACCTCCAGCAGAACCAGGATCAGTAATAGCTAATGGAACGAGCACGTAGGACGGCCTTACATAAACATATCACCAGAATGATTGACAATTATGAGGACCACTTATTTACATGATCTACCTGGAAAAAGAACATCCTTCACTATACCTTTAAAGGTTTTAAACCAAACTGTAGGATTGTCTTCTGGAGGCATTCAACCTTGTTGCATTAAATAAAGAATACAATAATGATCATCATGGATAAATGTAGCAACCAATAATGGAGTCTTTCATGATGCAATGAAATATGTTGGACATTTTGGGTTGATTAAAGCTGGCCCTGTTGTTGACACAATGCTCCTGTGAGATTAACGTATTTTCAAACAGCTTATCTTTACCATAGAAGGTGGTTGACGGACTAATGGTCCAATGTCACTTTTTTAGGCAGGGTTAAATGATGGGGAGCCTGACGGCACATAAAAGACCGTTAAGTTGCTGATTGATCTCTAAACAAAGTGCTACACATTATCAGCCATCTAACGAGTCTCTGGACTGTTTGTGGATACATGTTTAAAGGTTTTCCATTACTTTGGGGTGAAGTTTTTTCTCCTATGATTTAGGTACATAAACATGCTAAAACCTCTTTTTTTTACAGAAATGATCCATAGTTTTTTTGGAGTCCATGTGTTAATTTAGTGGCAACATTAGGTTGTTTGAAGGAGTAAAGTTAGAATAGATGAAGTGACAAGAAATGGTGGACGAGGCTACTTGGTCATTCTAAAGGGAATGATGTTCTGACATTAATGCTTTCCACAAACAGAGATGTAGCCCATTGGTAGCAGCATTACAACCCCATTTTTTTTTATCTGGCCATAATAAATCGGAGTTTCAAAGAAAGCCATTGTTAAAAGAAAGCAATAAGAAAGTTGTTTGCTCAAGCCATTAAAACAAGGTTCTTTAGGGCTACATATACAACAATTACCTACACACAAAAAATGAAAATAAGAATGCAATATTTTACACACAACTAAGGGATGTATTAAAATGAAAGTTGCGAGGACATGTAAAGTGTACTAAAACATGCCGAAATACAGTTAAATATAAATCCATTCAATTTCATTTAACTCAGGGAGGATAAACCTGATTTTCTTTAAAAGATTTAGAAAGTTTATGGTTTAAACCAGACGAATAAAAAGGATTTGGATTCATTTAAACACGCGTATCCCATCAAGACTTAATAATAATAATAATAATAAATCCAATTTGTACCGCACTTTTCATTAAGAAAAATCTCAAAGTGCTACACTGTGCAAATAAAATCAAAGATAAAAATCAACCATAAAAATCATGTGGTCAATAAAATCAAAGATAAAAAACAAAAAAAAAAAAAAAACTTCACAGCACTGCAAAAGTCCACCTCCCAACAGACATAGAGAGACAACATAAACATCTACCAAAACCTAAAATGGGACTGGGCTGCATCTTTAATTTTAGTTATACGTTTTTTTTTTGCTATATATATTTTTCAAACCAATCAAATATTGCAGCTCAGAAGAATTAAGCTTTTTCTTCTTCATTGTAAAATGTAAATGTTTGTACAGTGTTGGCTTAACTGCTGTACTTATAGTGTTGCTCTTTCAGCAAATTGCAAGTTTTAAAGTTTGTTTTTCATTTAACAGTTTTTTATTATTACTAGAAGAGATGACCACAAATTAATATTAATCAGATTAAATGTGATTAATCACAATTAATCTGATTCATTGTTTCAGCCTAACATTGTAATAATTTTTACATACCTACATGTTTTGGGGTGTCTTGGGTTCTTGAACTGCTGTAAATTCGATTCCGAATTTTTGGCTTGAGGACTTGAAAACTGATGTTTGCTGATTTTCTTCCTTTCAATTTGACTGAATTTAAACTGTTTTCAAAAGAAGAATGGGTCAAGATCTTTAAATCTCTTGCTGAGCAATACTGGTAGAGATACGCCCCAAAAGACTTAAATATGTGGTCTATTTATTTCGTTCACAATACTTGGCCTGTCAAGAAAATATTACAATAAGTCACTTTAAAGTAAGAGGCTTTAATGTGGAAAAAAAAAGAAAAAAAGTGAAATTTGAAGGGGGATAAAGCTCAATAAGTCACTGCATTAACAGACTAACCTGATCTCTGTTTTCTTTTCTCCAGGACCGGTCAGCAGTTTGTTGGTCAGACGCTTTGGAAGCCGGCCAGTGGTCATGATGGGTGGACTGATGTGTGGGGTTTCTATGGTAACAGCCTCGTTCGGGAGCTCCATTGTTTACCTCTACCTTTGCATCGGCATCATTGGAGGTATATATTTGGTTAAGTTTTTTTCTTTTCTTAATAATAATAATAATAATTATAATAATAATAAATCCAATTTGTACCGCACTTTTCATTAACAAAAATCTCAAAGTGCTACACAGTGTGAAACTGTGCTGCCTGTAAAGTTTTGGATAAGATTTATTTAACTGAATGAAATCCTAATTTGAAATCTAGAACCACTTATCCCGTTTGCTGTTTTACTAAGTGTTCCTATTCTCCATGGATCGAATGCTTGGGGGCAGAGGAAGTTGCATTCTATTTGGCTTTGCTAAGAAGCACTGATTTGGCCTCTGTGCTGCGTGTCCTGGGCTTTGGGTGTCTGCCTCGGCTCCTGAGGTGCAGTTAGAGCAGGGAGAGAGCCAGCGCCATGACAGTAATTAAGACAGAACTATCTCTGATCCCAGAGAGCATAGGGTTTAATCGTCCTCCATCGCTTCCCTGCAGTCTCCAATCACGGCCGTCGCATGGGGGTCCTCCGCCACCCTATGAAGCTCATTACTCCGCCAAAGGCTCCTCTGAAGCATTAATAGTCCCAGCAAGTGGCTAAGCTGTGTCCTGTGCCCATGGGCTTGTGTCGGCACTTCTCCCATGTGTCCTTTTATACTGACTTGCATGGTATCATTCAGCCTCACCTAGCAGGGATACTAGCATGTTTACACAAAATAAGCATATGTTAGTAACAGTTAGTTACAACCTTATTTCAGATTCCTTTCAAATCTTCCTCCATCTAAATTTTCTTATTTCCCACTAATATTAAACAAATACAATCAAGTCTACTGAGAGTCTGCTGACAGCGTCTACAATGTCTTAGATGAGGAATGTAAGCGCATAGTCACATTAACTACACCAAGTGAGATCTTTTATTTATGAATTATTCCTACTTACGATGAAAAAAAAAAGTTTCAAAGAAGCTTAACAAGCTAATAAAGAAGGCTTGCTCTGTTCTCATGTGATTATTTTACAAAGAGTTCTTCATAAAAATCACATGGAGAACAATACGGAAAACCACGAGCATCTGCTTCATCAGATAAAGTATTTTAACTTTGAACTGAAAAAGGAAAAGAGTAAAAAAATTTTATCATCTTTACTTGCGCTACCAGATGTGGACTGGAATAAAATCTGCACAATATGATGGTTCTGTATCACATAATTTGCACAAAAATTCAAAACAAAAATACATTTCCTAATATTTTTTCCTCAAGAAAACAACCATTGTTCTTCCGGCTTTTGAAAAAAATGCAACAACAAAAAAATAACTTTAGTAGTTTTGAATGGGTAATTTAAAAAAAAAAAAGCTTTATTTTGATGATGATACATAGACAACCCAGGAAAGTTGTTTTAGTTATTTAATACTCAACATGCTTGTTGCAAAGAATGATGCGACCTCATTACTTTTGAGCTTCATTGTAAATTAAGTAAATCTTGTGCTTTTAGTCTTATTATAGCTAATTTAGCCTTTTTTTTTTTATAAGAGAAGAAAATGTTTGCAGTGCAGAAGCATTCTTTAAGCCAGCTGACAGGCAGTGCTAATCACCAGTCGTTCCTGTTCTTTATCAGACATCTCTTCAAAAGGACTTTAAATTGTAGAAATGCCATGACTGAACATTTTAGAATTTCTGAAGCCATACTGTTTTAAAATGTTTTTATACCTTGATACCAGTAACTGATCAATGTCTATTTGATGCATAATAGGGATTACCAATACGAAAATTAAAACATGATCTACATTATAAGTCCATAATATTAATAAACAATAAAAATATGGATTGCGTAAATGGTTTCTTTAGGCTTTTATGCTAGAAATTTGAATTCCAAGTTCAACAGTGCAGTATGTATATAGATATATATATCTATATACATACTTGCATACATATATGCTTAGGGCTCTTATTTTGTAAGCTTGAAGGAAGATGTATCTCTGGTTATCTGATTTAGTGACTAACCAAAATACAGCAGGTAAAAAGTCTGATATTATTATTGGCTTGGAATTTGACATAAATATGAGATTAATGCTCAGACAGCTGATTAAAAAAAAAAAACAATAATTTTGTTATCTGATTTAAATGCAAAGACAAACACATCTGTATAAGAGCTGTTTTCTTTCTCTGGTTAGTGGTTAAAATGCATCCCAGCTTTATCTTTGCTGTTTTTTTCCTTTGTGAAGTCAGACTGCTCTTTTCAACAGACATCCACAGACTAAATATTGCTGCAGAATTTTCCCATCTATTCATTAAAATGTGTAGCTTTTCCATACGAGATAAAAGTTTGTCGACTGGGCTAAAGCAGGGGGAGGAAAAATAATGAGTTTTAGCAGAGTGTAGAACTACAATTTAACAAACTTACCTATGAACTTAGAACGGAGCAGTAAATTGACATTGGAAAGAGAAAATATAGCCTTGCAACCATGTAGCTGTAGCTCTTCATCTTCCTTAAATTAAGGTGCTATTAAATTAATATGTTCAGAGTAGAAGGCAGGAGAGTAAATGTATTACCTCGGCTACCTAATTTATTTCTACTTAAATGGAGAAATTATTTCTGAAAAAATTCCAGCATTCTGTAATGAGATTTTAGATGGCAAAAGTAAAATGAGATGAAACCTAAATGAACACGGAGCACAATCATTTCTGATTTAATTTAGGAAGGGCCCTCTGGAGTTTAGCCTCAGCACAGTTTTCCTTCTTGAGCATTTTAAATGTGACTCTCTTTAATATTTTTTTTCCCCATGCTCTTCCTGAATGCAGGCTGGGGACTCTGCTTTAACCTGAACGCATCTCTCACCATCATCAGTAAATATTTCCTCACCAAGCGACCGTTGGCCAACGGACTTGCCATGGCTGGCAGTCCGGTGTTCCTCTGTTTCCTGGCCCCTCTTAACCAGTTTCTGTTAAGACATTTTGGCTGGAGAGGAAGCCTGCTTATCCTCGGTGGAATGATGTTAAACTGTTGTGTTGCGGGGGCCTTGATGAGACCTGTACCTCAGCCCCCTCACCCAGGATCTATGGCACCGCCAGTGGAAGTGCAACAGGCAAACATCACAAAGTCAAAAGGAAGCTGTATGAAGACAGCTAAGACGTTTGTAGATCTGTCTTTCTTCAAAGATCAGGGCTTTATCATCTACCTCATTGGAAATGTGATGTTCATCTTTGGCGCCTATGCGCCCATCGTGTTCCTGTCAGCATATGCAATTAAGCAAGGTGTGGAGGAGTACTCAGCAGCCTATCTGCTCTCTATCATGGGCTTTGTTGATATGTTTGTTCGGCCTGGCACCGGATTGGTAGCCAACAGCAAGTGGATCAGGCCGAGAATCCAGTACCTCTTCAGCTTCGCTATGATCTTCAACGGCACCATTCATCTGCTTTGCCCTCTGATGACGACCTACCCCCTGCTGGTGGCCTATGCCGTGTTCTTTGGCGTGGGATTCGGGATGGTGTTTGCCCTAATATTCGAATGTCTCATGGACCTGATGGGAAACCAGCGCTTCCCTAGCGCCGTGGGACTGGTGACCATTATCGAATGCTTCCCCATGTTACTGGGACCCCCCGCTGCAGGTATTGTTCCTTTAAAATTATTTATCCGTACACAGACATGACACATGAATACTTCTCTGAATACATGCTGAAAAACATTTTCCCAGGTGTACAAATCTCACTTTTTTATCTCTAAAGTTACACAACTAGATTTGCTCTCGGATGACTGCAGTAAATATTGCAACACCACAGACCAAAGAGCGAGTCAACAATGTAAACTCTGATACATTCACGTAGGTGTGTGCAAATTTGCAAACAAGCTACCTCCAGTATGCACCACATTGATTATGTAATCATGTTTATCTCGTCTTTTTAAGCCTGATTGATGATTTTTTTATTACAGTAAAAAGGGGCATGGAATATCACTATGGTGTTCAGTTTGCATAAAATGCCCCTTTCAAGGCTCCAGCATAACATGATTTTGTTTTGTCAGGGTCTCTACATCAGTCTTTGTGTCACCAAACATAAACCTTTTTCAGTTAAATTGGAGCCACTTTTTCTAATACCCAATAAGAAGAAGAACAAGAGAAAAAGGAAATTATTACCATTATACCCATCAGGTTTATGTTTTCCTGACAAGCCAATTAAGTGAACCTAGAAATTATTAGATGACATCATCTTTGATAAAACAACCATTCTTTGCTAATTGATGGGAACAATGTGTTAGAAAATATAAAAACAAAATATGATGTTTTTTGGCCTCCACGGATGTTAGGCAAGTTATAGTTAAAAAGGTAAAGTGGAGGATGTTATTTTTGTCGGTGGATCATCAAAATAAGTGGTCCTCCTAATTGTTAATCATTCTGGTGATATTTTTACGTAAGGCCGTCCTATGTGCTCGTCCCCATTTTCACTTACCGGTGGTGAGTCTGACATAGTGGAAAAATTGCAAATCTTCTTTTGGAAAGAAAGCTTGTATGAGCGATGCAAACAGTAACTTTTAGACAGAGCGTGCAGGAGGAGAAATGGCCTGGTGCATGCTTTTGCACGCGTTTAATAAGCTTCTCTCTCGGGAGCATGTAGAGGGCTTTTGCATGCATGTGCATTTTTTTTCTTAAAGTGGAGAGGGCGGGTCTTTTCAAAAATTGCACATATCCTCCGCTATACCTCTTAATTTATAGTGTAAATTAAGGGTTAGGGTTAGTGGAGTGTTGGGGAATGTTGGCCCAGTGGTTAGAGCAGTGCGCTTGTGCTCTGAAAAGGTTACAAGTCCCCGGTTCGATCCCCACAGCCTGCACTCTGGCTCCCTGAGCAAGACCCTTAACCCTACACTGCTCCCCAGGTGCCGCACCGTGCAAGTCCACTTTTCCCAAAGGGGATGGGTCAAGTGCATTTTTTTTACTACTTGGATTTTATCTTTGATTTTTTGCTTAAAATAAACTATTTATTTACGATTCATTTCAAAGGTAAGAGGGAAAAGGTTCAATTCAGATGTTGCTTGTTTTATGATACATCCAAGGTATTTACTGTATTGTATTTAAAGACCAGTTCCTTATATTTGTAGTTTGATGCAAATATTCATTGTGTAGACACTTTTTACCTTTGCAGAAGTTCCCTTTTACTCTTACACTGTTATATTACAAGCATTGCCTTGCAGTACTCTCAGGCATACCGTACATATTGTGATTGTTAGGTTAGCCAGGCTGCCGCAGATCCCATGCTACTCTGCCCAGACGCTCTGTCTGCACTGATGAAGATTGACTCATTTCGCCATGCTAAATCCTTGAGGTTATGAAGGGAGGTTCCACTCAGACACAAGCTTTGGTCCGTCCTGAACTTTTTCTGATAGTTAATACTTCCTGTCTTATTAAGAAATAACAGGAACTTGGATTTCTCTGAAAACAAGAACATTTTTTTTTTTTTCAAGCCAGTTTTTTAGGTTTTCAGCTCTGGTGTGATATCTACTTGGGGTGTTGTAAGTTCTCACCTGCAAAGAAAATATTTGTATCATCTGGAAACTAAACAAACTTAAATATTTTGTTTATGTGGAGAGGAAGAAAAGATAGAGTGACCCCACAAGCAATATCCAAGCTCACTGTCATCCATTTCATGGTACTTGAAAAGCTCCTCATCGACTCCAGAGCCACCTCCACTACACCATAATGCTCTCATTTCCTGATTAATATATTGTAAAAAAGCTAACCCCCCCATCCCCCCCTTTTTCAACAAACAAACCAATTTGCAAAGTTAATTTTTAATCTATGGAACTGCTGACTTCCTCTACTTTACTCGAACTGCCAAAACTGTGCATCTGTGTGATCCAAATCTATACTGACTTTAAAACGTAGCTTCGGTTAACAAGGAGTTTCTGTAGAGGTAATGAAATAGGCCTATAATTTAACGAATCGGGGTCTTTCTCAAGTTTTGTATAACAATATGATTTTTCAATTTTTCCGTTTTATTTGGAAATTAACCCATTTGGTAAGAGGGAACAGATATGAGTCAATGGTCTAACAACTGAATCTATAGCTCTTTTTACATGTAATAACAGTCAGTTTTTTCTTTTTACATTTGTTAACATCTATGATTTCTATCTTTCCTGATAGCCATTTTTAAGTGTCAATCCTCCTTTATTTAGAAGTGTTTTAATGTAATGAATTGAATAAATGACTTTGTGATGGCTAAAACCTTACAGACACTTTATCTCTTCAAATCTGTCTTTAACGGAAGTGAAAAGTTTTAGCCCCCCCCCCCAGTTGTGTCTGGAGCAACCCTGTCTCATTTCATGGGGTAAAAAGTGCCTCCTCACTTGTGTAACATTCCCATCCAGAGGGCACAATCATTATGTATACCGTACCTGCTTGCTGCTGCTCCTCCAAACCTTCAGGTCAAGCCAATTAGGAGGAAGTGAGGTGAGTGAGGGTAATTAGCCTTTTGCGTTGGATGTTTAATGATGCTCAGTTCAAACTCTTGTCATTAAAGTCCTGTACCTGGGCCATAATTAGGCTGTGAAGGCACTAAAAAAGAGGAGGGTGACTATGCCAGATGGACATAATTACTGCTTAGCCAATCAAGGACTGTCTTAATGAGGGTGTTGGTCATCTGAGTACAGGCACCAGATGAGTGTTATCAATCAGATAAGGCATTGAGAGGCTTAGAATAACAGCCAGAATGAAAAGTGACCCTTCAGAGTGCATGCACATACATAAACATTATGAAGATCCTCATCGGCTGGAAAAGTTAAAAATTGTTGAACTTATAGAAAATCATCAAAGGCTCATTTTTAATGGACTTTACACCCTAAAATAAAGTTGTTAAGGTGATGTTATGTAAAGTGGTGAGTAATAAAAATGTTTTCGGCATGTATGAAAAGCTGCATTGAAAGTTTAAAAAGTTTATGTAAAAAAGTAAAAGTTCAGTTGTTACAGTAGGTATCTTCTCTTTAGTGTGATCTCATAAAACTTTATTCCATTCAATGTTTTGTTTCCAGATTTTATTTTATTTTTTTTTCTCCAGAGCTTATTAGTTTTTATTTTTTCTCTTTTCCTAAAAGTATTACAAAAAGCAAAGCAAGTTTATTATATATTGCATTTCAGCAGTATGACTATTCAAAGTGCTGTACATGATATGATAAGATAAAACAAAGCACACATCAATGGCATAAAGACGCTTGTAGGATGGATGGTGGACATGCATATAGATAAATAGGATAGTAAAGAATAAAAACCTACCGAACTACTCTTGGAAAAGAGTTTTTCATATTTAGAAAGTCAGATAACTGACCTATACGAGTACAAAATCCCAATTGGAGTATTTAGGTTTTCAGCTGTTCAAAGGAAGGACTTTAGCACTAGAAGAGCAGTGACCCAATACTGGATCGGATATTGGATGAATGACGTTGATCTAGCATTCTGGTTTAGGTATTTAAAAAAAAATTTTTATGAATACACACAGCAATGCAGTCACTATGATCAGCAGCGAGTTTCAGGGAGCTTACATTTTAAAACGTCTCTTTGCAATGTACTTTACATGGAAGTGTTATTTAAATATTTTTGCTGCCAATAAACTCTTTATTTGTTTATGAATAATGTCATGAAATGTGTTGTATTGGTGCTTAAATTACCATTTTAACAGGTTTTAACAGGTCAAGCTTGATGGCTCCTCTCACATGGCCGCTATACAGTTCATTTATTTAACAGTAGTATTAGATTGGTAATGGGTATTAGCTGATATGCTCTGCCAAGGTATCAGATTATATAGGAAAATACTGGATCAGTGCCTCTCTATGCTGCTCGACCACAGATGGTGATATAGAGAAAATCACTGTGTTATGCGTTTGTGGGAGAAGGTGATCTGGGTATTTCCTTCAGGCCCTTAACACCCGGAGGCTTAAATCTGATTTGAAGAACATTTTTCTTCCTTATGCAGACCTGAAGTCGGTGTTTATGACTTGAATTGCCTTCACTAGCGATCCGTTTTTGAAGCAGCCATCCAAAGTGCTTTCCAATAAATCTCAAGTCAGAAAGAGAGCAGTGGCCCTCTGTTAGTCTCAAAGCAGGTCCTCTCTCCCTGTCCTCACTCGTTCTTTTTTACACACTCATATAAGAACAAGGTTATCCAAGTCAGGTTCTGTTCGACTTCCAAATTACTAGCTGTTAAAATGTTGTTTTTTACTTTTTTTTGTTCTCTAGGGTTACTGGTGGACATCTTCGGTGACTACAAGTACCTTTTCTTAATGTGTGGAGGTGTAATCACGACGGGGGGAGTTTTTCTCCTCATCATGAACGTCTACAACTACAACAGGTTAGACAAAGCAAAGAGAGGGAACAGCTCAGAGCAGAACCAGAACAATACGGAGCAGAACCAAAACACCATTGAGAACCAGGAGCAGGAGAGCAGCTCAGAGGCTCAGAGGGAACTGATGGATGTGGCCCAATCAGATCCAGCCGGCCAGGAAGAAACCAGTTAAACCATTTACTGACTGATGTATTACTGCAATAATATGATGAAAATGGAAAGCTTTTATTTCAGCTCCGGAGCAGAGAAGTGGATCTGGATTTAAAAAAAAGATGCTTCAAACCCCTTAAAATGAATCCAATATTTTTCATCTCAGCACCCTGCTAACGGACCTGATGATCACCCAGTTTCTGTTTCTGGGCGATCCCAGGAAATTTTCATTCAAAATGTCCTGTTTTATTTAAGAGTTCATGACACAATGCTGAGATTTAGCAGAGAAACAGGCCCACAGCCTCAATAATCCCCAACATACCTAACAATGGGCACGAATTGCTTTTCTAGTCATGTCGTATTTCTACTTTTGTGACAAATTCAAAGACCCTTTAAAGGAATAATACATTTTGAAATAAAGCATCAGTCAATTATTCTAAAATAATTGGTAGAAGCATTGGCAATAATTATGCCATTAGATTTTGTTAAACTGTTATTTGAGCCCCCCACCCCTTTAAATGAAGGACTTGATTTATCTATATCTATAAAACATGGATTTATTTTATTTTTACACATATTTCTGAACGGTTTTCACATCCTTTGACTGAGAATGTCGTTACCTCAACACCACGGCCATAGTTTAGAAGTGAATAGATGACGTGTGATAATCTAATAATTGAATAACTTCTCAGGTATTGTTTAACTTTAAATTTCAGGGCTTATTCTGTCTGTGATATAAAAACATACTTTTTACACTGTTACACAAGAGCCTTAATGGTGAGGCCATCAGAATACTTGCATTTGAGAAATGTCATTAAGCATTTGACTTTTAAGAAAACTAGCTAAATCTACATGAATTAGAGAATTGCAGAATTTCACCTTTTAAAGTATCCTTTCAAATTCACTTAATAGGTCATATACTACAGAATATTACAAAAAACATATTTAGAACTGTGAAATGAACTGCTGAGATTAAATATAAAAGAGGAGTTTCTAATAAACTCTTTTTTTTTTCTTACTATGTGGGCATGTAAATATAAGCTTGATTAATATAGTCTTAGACCATACTAATCACTAACACTGTTTTTTAAACTTGACATGTCCTCTAAATGGTGTTCAAGAAGAATAAGAAAAGCTCAAATGCTGATTTTACCTCAGTAATATTATGGTCCTGACAGGCTTCCCAGGATGGAGGTGTCACTCCTCTACAGTCTGACGCATAGCGTCCATGTTCTGTGTTTATGGGCACGTCAGAAATTCCTCCTATTTTTATATTGTCTGTTGGTGAAACTCAGGTTTGGACCAAAGCAGATTGAGCCAAACTATTAGTGTGGTTCAATTATTTATTTGATCAGAGACTGTGTACAGATTTGAAGTAGAGATCGACCTATGCCGTTTTTTTTGTTTTTTGTTTTTTTTTGTGGTTAATGTAGATACTGATTATTTTGACATCAGTCTAACTCTGTGGCTGGCAATGTCGGCCCTCGAGTTCCACTGCAGCTTTTGCATTCATCCCTGCTCAAACACAGCTAAAACAAAAGGCTGTTTCCTCCAGGGCATGTCGGGAAGTTCAGCAGATGCCTGGCCATTAAACATGTATTTGTGTTAGGTGCAAAAGTTGCAGGACAGTGGTTCTTGAGAGCCGACGAACCCCAATATGTGCTGCTGAATGTTTGGACCAATTCTTGAAGCCAATACTGCTCTTTCTGGTAAACACCTTAAAGAATTAGAAAATTCTGCAGATTTCCATTGATGCTTGATTTCAGCAAAATATTGTTACATTTATCTGTAATTGTAAGGTTGTCCCGTTTGCTTGTGGCCAGCTTGATATACAGCAGGATAAATTCGATATGATTGGAGCATAAAGGAAGGCTTTAGATACCTCAGATATAGTTTTCCGATTCATTAGATGGTAGCAAGATAATATGCTTTTTTCAAAACTGTGCCTAGCATTATTTAATGCCTATATATATATATATATATATTTATCTATATCTATATATATATATTTTTTTTTTCTTGAGTATTTCTCCTTTGATATTTACATTTTACAAGTGTTTATTTTTGTTTATTGATAAAATACATCAGTTTTGTGTTTCCTAACATATGAAGATAGACATGAGTCGCTTAACCAGGTTAAAAATGTTCTTTATGCTAACTGATAACTTTGCAGCCTATTTGTTCTGAGTGAATATTTGCAGATTCCAACTTCAAAAACATGGATATCGTAATAGGATTTCCCAATCAAAATGATTGGTTATATGAATAAAAATAACCAGTTCATTCATTCATCTATTAGAGCTTAGAGCTTTAAAGATAGTTAACACCAATTTACCATTTCATTATGACCAACTTAAGAAGAGGCACAAACAGTCGGAGACAGGAAAGAATTGATTGGATGTTCTGGAGGTCCTCAGGGATGCTGTATTTTTATCAGTAGAAAGTTGTTGGAGATATTTCTCTTATCACTGCGCCCTCGGTAGCTGGTGATGGGATTTCAGATTTAAACTATAACATGCATTGTCTTGCTGGTTTGGGTTTGTGTGGAATGACGTCTGAGTTTTCATTGATTACAGTACAGCGTCCTAAAAAAGTAGTCTTTTACGTTTTATTGCAACTTTTTAGTGTCATATTTTAATTCACAAAGACATTTTCAATGTTGTATGACTGATGCAATGTTCAACTCAATAAATCTGTTATTTAAAGTTCTGCACTCGATGCCGTTTGTTTTGTAAACCCATCTTTCACAAGTCGAGTCAAGATTCCTCCCTCCTTACTTCTTATGGCATGAGGGATGTATGAAAGCAAGTTTTACGCTCTCCGCATTTAGCCCGGCGCATCAAATGACACGGGGACACATGAGAAATGCCATCAAATCAAGATCTAGCATGTGAGCTTCTCGGCGTCGGCAAACTCCGTCCAATTTTTCACGACAATTAGAAGAGCGGGGAACAAGTTTGGAAATGTCAGCAGCTTAAGGGTGTGAGCGCCTAATGAAGCGAGGCCCCCACGTTCCAGGCGACTGCTCAGAGCTGCGTGCAGCCTCATACACATCAGCAAATCATTGGGCCAATAAATTAGACCAGCAGTGGCAAACATACACAACTTCTCTCCCTCCCCCATCTATTTCCTGTCCTTTTGTCGCGTACCACACAAGGTCTTTGGACATGACAAGGTGGAAAGGTCCCCCTGAGACAGAGCTGCGGACGCTGTGGCTGGGGGTCTGTTTGTCATTATTATATTCCATCTCACCTCCTGTTTCTCCTCTGGCCCGCTGACCCTGCTCTACCAGCACAAGCTTTGTTTCAGTGGAACTTCTGTGACTGTTGTCCTCTTTGCTTAGTTGTAAAAAAGAAACAACTTCTGTATCTCCAGAGGGTCTGAAAGCAGATCAGGTCAAAAATTGAGAGCAGCTGAAACATCAACCATTGGGAATAACACACTGTAAGATTACTTAATATGGTGTTACACTGTGTAGAAATGTCACTGTGGTAGTGAGGGAACGCTCTGCTAACAGCAAGTAACTATACATTCCTTAACTGGATTACTTTGCCAGAAAGCCAAGCCGTCAAAGGACCACAAGAGAGGTGGTGGTGAAGCTGTAAAACAATATTTGAAGGACTAAGAACGAAGAAATACTCCAAGGGAGTAAATGCAACATTTTTTAGGGGTGCACTCCACAAATCAGGCAGGTGTTGAAAGACTGCTATAAAAAGTGACTGTTACTTTTAAAAAAATTTTTTTTAACAAGCTTTATGGAGCATACAGCAGTGCTGGGCAATTAAACACTGATATCAGTTTAATCAGGGAGTAGAAAAGGACAGAAGAGATAATAAAGGTAAGCTTCAATATTCGGTAACAACCAGGCTATGTGGGGCCAACAATATTTTTATAGCTTTTTTTTTTTTTAAACATTTATGAAAAAAGAAAAATATGTGATAACAGACAATAGAACATTTGCAAGTCTCTTGACATCAGTAGCAACTTAAACGGCAGCCAGACTAACTACTAATGATGTCTGCAGAACATAAAGTCCGCTGTCCCCTCTCTCCCTTACACCACTATTATTAAGGATTTTTTACAAGATGTGGAAGAGATTGTAAACAGTTGTGTAAACTAGATTTGCATCATTTAATGCCACTAAAATAATTTTGCATTCTTAAACAGCAATACTTTCTAATCTAGATATCTTTATATCTAAAGGAAACATATTCCAGGACATTACAACTTTTTTCATATTCCTTTGTACTATATAAACTCTTTATACTGTCTGTTGTATTTTGATCTTTAATGGCATCTTGGTTTAACTCTTTTGTACTCTATATAATCTACTGGAACCAGTTTTTCCCTGGATAAGTAATCCAAAGGGATAAATAAAGTCAAAGTCTAAGTCTGATCTCACATTTTTAGATTAGAAAGTGTTTTTTCTTGGTTGTGAGAATTTCAAGGGAACAGTGTTAACTTCATAGTAGATTATCCGTTCCATTTGTAATAGATTATGTTCACCTGTTCAATTTATTTTGTTTCAGTCACTCAGCGCAAACGATCCATGCTAACTAAATATTAAACAATTGGTGAGGATAAAAAGGGAAGAAAACACCCAGCTGTACCTTACCTGATAATTGATTGGAAGAGTTGAACACTGATCCGTCCTGGAAGAAAACCTGTAAGATGTAAGGAGACTGTAGCTGCGCTAAAATTTGCTGTTTTAATGTGAGAAACCATAAACAAGTTTAAGGGGAATGGCTACCTTTCCACGTTCTTAATTTTCCTCTAAAATGACAAAAGTCCAGCTGTTTGACATCTGTGACTGGAAAAAAAAACAAAAAACATTTTTATGCAGTTATAGTGTATGAACACTTAGAAGGTAGACCTGACAAATCTCTGTTTCTTTCATCTTGTTTAAAAGAAGTTCCCAGTGTGGAAGTAGGTGATTTTAATTGGTTATCACTCTTCATAAAAACATCCTGACTGCCAAACTCTCAAAACACCCCGTCTAAAGAAGCAGAGCGCGGACGAGAGACCGGCATCTTCATGTTGATTATCAGCCCTTCTGCTGACCTTTAGAGCTGTGTGAGTCTGAGCTCAGCTGTTTATAAAGGGGGGGGGGGGGACCTGATGAATCTGAAGTGGTCTTACACAAGCAAAGAGATGGAGACAAGTAAAAGAGGAGAGAATGTTGTCCCAGAGGGCTCAAAGAGCACCGGCATCTATCAACAGAAGAAATTGAAGGGGATGTTTCCGAGCAGCAGAGATTAGATAGAGCTGTAGTGTTGAGAACTAAGGGTCACCGAATGTGATGCAGGAGTGACATCAAACATACAGAGCACGGTCAAACAGGGAGAGGCCTGCATGTGCACATAAATACATCTGTATCCACCCAGCAGCCCACAGGGGCCTCATGGATTGGGAAATGTGGGGTTTTATTTGCTCAGCAGCACTAACCCTATAATAATGATCTAAATATTCTTTTAAATAACTGCAATATTGATCCACAGTCTTTTTGATTTAGTTACTCATCATAATGGGCTTACAAAATCCCATTTAGCTTATCATGCAACCATCTTCATGTGAAAAAATGTTGTTGCACAGTGTTTCTCTAATATATCTGAATACTTGCATTTTTAGTATAAATAAAACTGAAATATACAGACAAAAAAGCTTAAGAATGGCTGTTCAAAAGTGTTAGTTAAATTTAAAAGGAGACAATTTCTGATAAAGTGACTATATAAACCTACCTTTATACCCACACCTCTATATTTTTTAAAAGAGCTGTTTAATGCCTTTAGAAGAAAAAAGGTGGCAGTTTGTATGGAAAGGTGGACATCTTCAAGAAAATTGAAATCAGCAACTTCACTGTATTAAAAATAATTACAGAGGAAAGCAACAAAAACAACTGAGGCGATACCCAGCTTGGAGGCGATCCACACAAGTTACCCTTAAAGTAGACTGAAGGATGCTTAAAGAAATCCTAAAATCCCTAAAATTTCCTTAGACCTGCAGAAGCTCTTTATTCTTGCTCCAGAACAGCATGCCTGTATGTGTTTGCTAAGTATAGATCATAAAATAAGACCTTTGTTGGACTGATGAGTCTATAATGTAATTATTTTGACACCAGAGCAAAGAACACGTTTGCCATAAACAAATCACGAAATATGTATTTAATAGATTGTCACAGTTTTTGCAACTTTAAATGTTATGACTTGGCTACCAATACCAAATCTCCTGTGTAAATAGATATCATCTTTGTGTTATTGGTATACGAGCAATTCCTGAAAATATTATATCTACATTTTGATTCTTTATTTAGAAAATTGTTTAATGGATTGCTGACCAGCTTTTTGCATGTTTCCATAGATTTTTTCTTTTGTGATGAGCTTTAAGTCTTTGAAGTTTCAATGCTTCCTTAACAGCAATTTAGAGTTTCATTTCCACCAGAGATTCTCCTTCACATTCGAGTCTGTTCAGGTTGCTTCTAAGCAAAAGAAATATTTTAGCACAATAAAAGCTTTGCTTTCAACCTAAATCTGACAGAGGTGTGATTAAGTCGATGGAAGTTTGTGAAAATAGAATATTTTGTTATAACAAAACAGTTCAAAGTGCTGTCCTTAACAAAACATTATAGGAGAACACAGTAAAACATACATATAGAGAGGAAAGAAAACTGATGTAGTTATTTTTTATTTAGCACAGATTTTAACTCTGAAAGGTTTATGTAACCTCTGCAGTATCTGTAAATTAAAGTTTCCTGCGTCAAGAGTCAACATTGTCTTTGCTTTATTCATGTTATCTGAGTCTCACCTGGAAGACTTAAAGGTCATATAGTAGCAATGGATTTTTCATCAAAATTAATGATAAAAAAAAAAAAAACATTCACAGAACATATAAGGTGTTGCAGACTAAGTTTATTAATTTTAATGAGGAAAGATGGTATATAGATGTTTTATGAACTTTGAAAGGTTCAAAATATATAAATATTATTATGATAAGAGAATGGATTCTGCATCAATAGGAATAGTAGGTTGAAGTGATGTGAAATGGAATGCAGATGTTGCCAGATCCTAGTTGCTCCATGATAGCTCTGAGAAATGGTTTCGTCTTTGAGTTACATTTCTCTGGTTCAAACCTATATAAAAAAAAAAGGTTAAACATCAGAGAAGCTTGAGAGAATCTGGGCCACCTTAAAAAAGCAAAGGTGCTCAGAAAACATGCAGTTTGCTGCTTTTCTTGATAACTCTTAAGATAAATGTTTGGTTTGCATTAGCATTAGCACACCTGTCCCTTGGAAAATTTGTTTAGAATGAGAGCAGGCAAGCGTGCTACTTACAGGCCGGAGGATTTGAACTTGTAGCTTTTAATTTTGAAACAGGAACCCAAAAAAGGCGTCTGCTATTATGCTTTTTTCTTTTTCATTTTAAGATAAAGGCCCTAACTTTAGAAGCTTAGCATGGTCAATCTTAACTCTTATTTACATTATCCAGCAGAGCCCCTATTTAAAACAGTAGGTGACTGACCCCATGAACCAGTGGCAGATACAGTATTATACGTTTTGCCACTTTCCATTTGTTTCCAGTATGCAGCTGATGGATCAACAGCAGCTATTTTTTTTTTTCAAGCTTTTAACAATAGTCAAACTGATATTTTGCACACTTTCTGTATGTTATGCATTTGTAGTGCATCCTGAAGCCTTCCCTGTTTTTATATATATGGGGAAGATGATGCATAAATAAAGTTCACTTACATCTGGTTAACTAACAAACCCATCCAGGGGTAGAACTGCTTTATATTTCATGTTACAAAGAAATATATTGTGTGCAAAAACAATCCAACACCATGCTCGCTGCAGAGAAACTGATGTAAATTAAATACAAGAAAGGAGGGAAAAAGGGTTAGACAAAGTAAAAGGAGGGACGTTCACTACTCGGGGAGTCATAACAACCCCTTTCCATCCATCATCCGTGTCTTTGTCCTGACTAAGGGAGGTAATGAAAGTAATTTAACGCACATCTATAATTAATATGCTCTTTGGGCGCTGTGTTTCGGACGAACAGGTGATGGAGTGTGTTTATTATGTGTGTGTGTGAGGGAGCTGGCATGATGGGGCGCCGGGCCATCAGAGGGGTAATTCAGTAAGCATCACTCCTGCAGTGCCGAGGTCAGATTAGGGCAGCCATGTAGGGCGCTGCTACATGTGCTTCTCTGGGGTCTGCATGAAAAGTGGGTTTCTGTTCTTTCTCATTTTTTTCTCCTCATTTTTTCCCCCCTCCTCCTCTCTAAGTCTCCTGAAGAGGCAGGGCACGTAGCATTGCCCCGGGCCAGCGCCGTGCTTCAATGTGTCCCTCACTTTCTCACTTTCTTTCTCTCCCTCTCTTACCTTGCAGTCCACAGCTGCCTCCCTGCTTGCACATGCTCCCCTGGTCTGATGGTAGACCCCCTCTCTGTCTGACTACACCACCTTCTCTTTATGTCTCCTAATATTCATCCCCCCCACCACCCCCCAAGAAAAAAACCCAGAGAGTGCACTTCAGGAATTTCTTTTCCTTTTTCAAAAAAGAGGAGACGCCTTTGCACAAACACAGTTCAAACCGAAGTGCCCTCAGTGCTGTCTCCTTTTGAAACTCCCTGCTCTTTGAATGCCATCCGTTTGAAGAGAATGCCCTCTGCATTTCATTTTACACAGCCAGTCAAGTGCGCTCTCAGGCTTTTCCTTAACTTATAAGCACACATGCATAGAATCATATTAGGCTAACACATTAACAAGTACCAATATATTCGCATACACACACTTAAATCATTGATTTATTGCAGCGCACTTGCTGCAGATTAAATTGCTGCTTTTAGCTCCATCATTATAAATTCTCTGCTCTTCTTCTCTCATACTTACAACCAGTCACACTCCAGTTAGGGTCTAATTTAGGTTCAACCGCCTATGTGCTCTTTTTATTTAGCAGTCAAATCATCATCAATTTGCTTTTAAAAAAGCCATCTTAAAGCCGCNCAAATAGTAATCTAATATTCCTTAAAGAGATTCTCCCACCAGAACTTTAGGTATTTGCTGATTTGTTTAGTTACATGAAGTAAGAAGATGATCAAATTTTTTACTAAGTTGATTTAGAAAATTGTTGGTTAAAGACTAAGTTGAGCTTTAAAGGTATAGTGGAGGATGTTCTTTTTCCGGGTGGATCATCAAAATAAGGGGTCCTTCCAATTGTCAATCATTCTGGTGATATGTTTATGTAAGGCTGTCCTATGATATATTCCTGATTTTTACTAGGTCTGACAGTGGGAAAATTGCATCTTCTTTAAGAAAGCAAGCTTGTCTGAGTGATGCAAACAGCAACTTTTAAACAGAGCATGCACGAGGAGAAATGAAATGTACTTGTGCATGCATGCGTTTAATAGGCGTTCCCTCTTGGGAGCGGGTACTGGGCTTATGCATGCATGTTCTATCTACTTCCTTTTTTTTTAAGTGGAGAGGGCAGGTGTTTTCAAAAATTCGTGAAAGTCCTCCACTATACCTTTTACTATGATAGGATTGTGCATCAGTATATATATCTTTTTAGGTGGAGAGGGAGGATCTTTTCAAAAATTTGCGAAAATCTGACGTTATACCTTTAAGTAAATTTATGTCACAAATAATGCCAAAAGGTTTTTATAAATATATAAAAAAAGAAAAACATTTTTTTTTTGCGCTAATGCACAACATTGTCTATCGTCAAGTTTTATTTCCTGTGACATGACAAATGTGGAAAGCTTTTTATAGCAAGGTAGAATACCTCCGGGGTATGGAAAGGGTTTGGAAATCGAAGTTGTTTTCATTTTGGGCAATTTGTACACAGATTATCATTTAACAATAGCATCAATACTTAAAAAAAAATACAATTTATAGCATAAAATTAAAAGAAAACAAAAAATGTCACTACCCAGGTCTCTTTCAACAGCAGAAACAAAGTGCAGGCCTTTAAGATTTCAACAGCAGATGTGTACAGGGTCACCTGGTGTGTGGACTCATGTGTGACTTTTAATGGGCAGCATATGGCGTGTGTAAGTGATGAGTGGGACTCCGCCGGTGACAGGTGCTGAGTCATCTGTTGGACTGACCCCCGCCTCACAATGGACCGAATCAGAGGACACCTTCATTCAGGGGACCTGACCCAAACAGACTCACACATCAACACAAAGGCCATGCTGATGGTTACAGTGGGCTCACAGCTGGGATTGAAACTCTCAAAAGTTGCTGGAAAAACGCTGTTGCACCAGTGGTGTTCTGATTTTATTATTTCACGTAATGCACATTTGGTTCTCTTGTTTTATTGTAAATGCTTTATTTGTTTGTTTTTTTTAAAATCATTTTTGTTGTTATTAGGGTGCAAATTATAATCACTTAAATCCCTGTGGTGTCCTTATGTTAAAGTACATTTAAATTAATTTTACTAAAAAAGGGTATGAAGGGAAGGGTTGACTGCTGGGCCGGAGTCACCTCTGTCCAGGCTACCGTCACAGTGTCGGGTTCGGTCGCTCCTTCCCCCACTGGCTCCCTGCCCCCCTCCCCCGGGGTTCCTGGACTAGCTGACGGTTAGGATCCAGTGTCTGGTGTGTTTCGACTATGTGCTGCACTTTAATCGACCAAAATCCTGGAAAATTTTGAAATTCCCCTCCTACATTTTTGTAGTTATGAAAACTAAGACATGTCCAGGAAAAAGAGGACGTCTGGTCACCCTACCATATCAACAATCTCGATGTTTCAGTGAGTGAGTGCTTGTTGCTATGATGCGTTTTTGCTCAGCAGCTTCACTCGTTGTAAACCAACCAATCAGTGCACAGCTAAGTATTCATAAATATACCATAAAAGAAAGACAACCTGTCGTTTCATTATGCAATTTTCAGCTCAACCAATGTTGCACACCCTATTTAGAGACCTTAAGGACCAGCACCAAATACGCTATAGAATCATTCTATGACCCCTTTAATCATAATTCTAACATGTATTGTCACATGATTTTCACACATACGTCGAGGCAATACCCAATTAGGTCAGTAGATGGCGCTATTGTACGTAGTGGCAACTGGCCATTAGAGGGCACTATGGCGCTGTCCCACCCACCCAATGACCCTGATTAAGACATAATTTTTTTTTTTTATAATTTTATTTTAAATTACAATTTAAAATATTTTTAAATATATTCACATATATTTTTAGATGTGCAAGATAAATATTTAATCTTTAGTGACTAGTAATGCATCATTCCACTTTTCGTCAGATTGGTGACTTATTTTCGCCCTAGGGTGCAAAACCTTTGCCCAGAGACTCTCGTTAAAAGTTGTACATGCTAAGCTGCACCCTGAGGTGATAGGAAGTGTATTTGCTCACCACCTCCCGCCACAGTGCAGACCTTTTGCCGGTGATTGACAGGTCAAATTGTGGGAGTTAGAGACGAATTAGAGAGAGAGAGAGAAATGGGGCAAGAAATGTCCTTTTCCAGGACCTGGTTTAGCAAGAAGGCTTGATGTCTGATGAAGATTCTTGGTCATCTAGGTCATGGTAATTACAAAAAACTTAAAAAACAAACCACTGAACTTTGTTTTCCAAGTTTGAAGACGTCTCCTTTCCCATCCTACAATCTGTTTCAATTCAAAATGTCTGGAGTAGCGTTTGAGTTCCAAGCTTAAAGATTGGCTCAAACAAAAATCCTTGTTGTGGCTTAGAAAAGATGCAAATGGAACCCAAAAAACAGGTCCACCCTTAGTAACGGGGAGCCGTTAAAGTCGTTGTTGGCCGCCAAAACCCAATACTGGCCCATGCCTCTAAAAAGGGGGTTGTTAGGGTCATTGTTGGCCTGGCTGATTAGGCGAGATGTTTTGGTCCACTGCATGGCAATAAGGATTGAGATGATAAGCGGTTATCAACTCTATTGTTGCGTTTTAGTTTTTTGAGAGCTGAAAACTGAGACCACCTTTAGTTTTTTTAAACTTTTTTTTTTGGAAAGACATTCATTCCCTTTCACCTCCACCACTGGACAAGAGAACACACACTAACAACCCATCACAAAACAGAGACATTCACGTGGATTCAGCACCTTTATGAAGAGACAGTGGACTGCCAGCAAGGTACTTTGAGGGCTTTCACCGCAGGTGTTTACAGACCTTCCTGTGGGATAGTAAATCTGTTATCCAGCATGAGAGTTTAGGTATTGAGGATGAATGATTTTGCAGCTCCGCTTCCACACAGAGAATTTAAGTTACATTGTGGACAAATCACTGATGTTGGGTCTGATATGCCATACAGTAACCTTTGTAAACAAAATGAAGAAGAAACACAGAGGTAATTCACATGTGATAAAAAATAATCAAACCAGGTACATTCAGAGAATTGTTAACAAACAAAAGCAATCTGTTGATGATCTAAAGCAATTTCTACTTGCACATATGTGGGACAAAAGCAACAGTAAACTTTTCCAAGAGTTAAGTAATTCTAAACAACAGAAAAAAGGGTCTTCAGGAATTTCTCTACAGAATAATGGTTTTCAAGAACCATGTTTTGTATGAGTCACAACAACATGGTGCAGAGTTTAGCTACAACAAAAGCTGGTTCAGGCCACTTTCCTCTACACTCTCTGTAGGGGAGGTCTGACAAAAAAAAAAGCCATGTTTATTATGATCTCAAACCTCTTCTCACAGACTTGCAAGTTAGTGATGACTTTCCTCTGGACCAAGTCCAGTGTGAGTGTATCTTGGTTACACAGTGCTCCTTAGCCTATGCAACCCTTGGTGCCGGCCCAGATTTCCCCTAGTTCTGGCGCCAGTAACACAAGCAGAGGTGGTCAGTGTGTATCCCAGCAGCTTAGGCCTATAGAAGGATAACTCTGGAGCAAATAATACCATTAGCCACTTTAACTATAAGCTTGAACAAAAATAAAAGTTTGAAGTCTAGAGTTGTTTTTATTAAGAATATATGTCTTGACCGAAGATTTCAGTCTCTGTTCATATCTATGCAACAAGAAACTTAAATTTCACAAAAACTGCTCATCTAAATCAGTCAATGACTTCAAACAGCAGATTTTTTGCATAAGATTATTTAGCAAATTCTTTACATCCTGGCCTTCCACTGGCCTCCCAATTACTTTTGATTCAAAAAAGTGGATACAATTTGGACAGAGGAGGAGGTGTTTAGACTCTATGGCAACGGGAGCCTGCAATAAGGTAGCATGGGAGGTGTTTAATTAGTGGGCCACAGCCATCGCTGTGGTCGAACTTTTCATTACCGCGATATGTCACAGGGTGCATCAGCTACACATGCACATATTCAGACAGGCATGTACGGACATGAGAAACACATCAGAGCTGCTCAGTGAGAGCAAACCACTATGAGAGAAAAAAAAAGTATTGTGAGGACTTCTTGTGAAATTGAGCAAAAAGGAAACAAAAAGTCCAAATGGCAAAATGGTGATAAAAGAGGTTAGCAGGAAAGAAGATGGAGGAACTGAGGAAAGTTGCAGTGAAAGGTGTAGCAGGGCCAGAACGATGGCCACTGTGGCGAGGCTCCCCGCCGCACCGTCCGGCCATCACCCAGTAGACCATTTCTCTCATTACCAGTTTGCTTTTTTAGGTGCTTAGCCAGCTCATTCCTGGGTCACTTTGGCTAGCAAAAATGAGTGACATCTGTTCAGCCCCGACTGTATGTGCACAACCAAGCCAGTTGGATGTATCATTTAACTGGAGCTGCGGTGTGCCAGACCTGGTAGCTCCAGCCAACGCTGTGAATGGCTACACTGCTACATGCTCATGCCAGTGCACCATTAACAGAGAGGGAGGATGAGTGCAAGAAAGGCAGGAGAGCTGTATGGTATTTAAATTGAGTCTAATCGCTCAATTGTTGGAACATTTGTGTAACTTTATTCAGCTGAATAAAAACATTAAACTACCGTAAGTGAGAGATTTGACTGCGTGCAAATTTGGGGGGATCTGTCATGATTCCTCATCTCTCTGGAAGTTAAACCCAAGGTCACCTATGGGTCCGCGCATCAAAAAGAACTCTGCTTTGTTTGGCTCTGATTGTTCTTGATGAGTACTGCACCACAGCTAGACACAGATTACACTCACCATAATAATATTAAATCCCATTAACTTTCTCACATTATGTCATATGACAAAAAAAAAAAACGTGTATACTAAAATGTCAGATGTGTTGGTAGACCAACACATATCGTGCTAAACTGTTTAATCCATCATGACAATGGAAATTGCATGGAATACCTGCTTGCAAAGACATTGGCATCTTCCAGGATAAATATCCACCACTCAGGTGGGAAAATATGTCAACATCTGCCTGGTCGGTCTACATGGAAGAGTTGCATTAAGAAAGTAAATGAGTGATTCTGTTTCCAGTCTACCAAATGACGTCTACGTAGAGGACATAGCAAGCGTCTAAAGGTTTATTTACTAATGTATGAGGGAAAACTAATCCCTACTTCATCGTGAAGATATCCTCACTACGATTACACATGATGGCATCATCATGGTGCAGGGAGGTCTTCCTCCAGCAGGAACGAGAAGTTAGAGTTTATATATATAGATATCGGGTAGTCCTAATGGAAAATACGGAAGAGGCTATAAAAAGGGTATAAGGAAAAAGTACCATACGGCAGGACATACAATCAGGATAACAAAGTATACATCATGTCAGTAAGTTGTGAGGGACATATTTCTGTTTGCTGTTTACTTAAAAATTAGGATCCTTAGTATTGACAAAGTAATGCTTAAAAGATATGTACACCCAGCTTTAAATAATATTTCCTGATATTTCAAGCATGTATAATTTCCCTTCAACTTTGACATCATACATTACTTAAAACACAACAGAAAAAATCCTATTAACATAAACTGGTATCTGAGGTTGTGACACAAATTATGTGAAAAGCTCATAATATCCCTTTTTCATATATACACCATCCCAGTGTTCATTTCCTGAACACTCCAGTGATGGATACCCTTTAAAACACTTACAAAAGGCCAAAGAAAAGAAAGAAATAGAACTTTCTTGAACTCAAAATAGAGAAATTAACTATCTGCATTTAACCCATCCCAATGGGGAGCAGTGGGCTGCCACTGTGTAGCGCCCACAGAGCAGTGTGGGTTAAGGGTCTTGCTCAGAGACCCAGAGTTTTGGCTGTGGGGATCAAACCGGGTACTTTCAACCCTCTCAGAGTAGAAGCGCACTGTTCCAACCACTAGGCCAACACTCCCCAAAGGGTGTGTTAAAGGATAAAACAATGAATAGCCCTGTCTAATTTCAAAGAGCTCTTAAAGTATTTCTGTATCATTAAAGGGCCTCCCTTCTCCTTGCATCTTTGAGGTAAATTGTTGGCTGTATCATGTGTGGCCCACATCAGAGCCGGTGATTGATTACATTTTTGTTGGAGCAATGCAGAACCCAAACCAGTAATTGGCACAGCTCTTTGTGTTTCCCCATCCCCCACTTCACCGTTTCTGCTTCTCAGCTGGCTTGATGTATGGTCCTTTCTGCTCATAAGGTTGATGATTTTAAGAAAGCAATTTTAAAGCTGTTCCTGGTGACTTTAAATGTTGGAGACAGCAGGGACGTCCCTGCCAGCAGAGGTCAGTGTTGCTCCGCTGATGAAGTTTGAGTAAAATTCTCTTCCTCTGTCAGTCATCCTGGCTTCATTTTCTCCTTTTAGTTTCTCATTCGCTTCTCTCACTCCCACTTTCTTTCCCATTCATCTCACTCCGCGCATCATGCTGCTGGAGTACTGGGAGCATTATATGATAATCACAGTATGGCGTACACATCTCCTGGCCTCAAACACAGCACACAGGCTCCCAGGGAACAGCTGTGTGCTGTAATTGCATTTAACTCTACTTAATCTAATAGTTTTAGGAATAATAGGACATAAAAGGCATGTTTTAAATCAGTAAAACCCAATGAGAAACCTCAGAGAGAAACTAATGGAGTTGTGTGTGAGAGATATTAAGAGGGTATTGACTCAGATTAAGACACGCACACAAATGGAGGAGAAAAAGAGATTAAAATTCCTCCATCAAAAGGATACCCCCCGCATCCTTTATTGATCGGCCGGGTGTGTTGGTGTCAATGTTTAGACTTGATTACCTCTGACACGCAGGGCTCAGCCTGAAACACAAGGCTGGTAATGGCCGCAACGCCTTGTGCATAACAAATATAGCATGAATCCTACCGGAGTAATTAATATCGCACTGTGGTTACGAGTTTCCGGGCATGAACGGCCAATTGGATTTGCACACTGGTAATTAAGATGGAGCATTGGGGAAAACGTTTCGGGTTAATTCTGCTCTCTGTGTTCTTTTGCCTCTCACAGAGAAACACTCCTCTTAAAGATTCTGCCCAGAAAATGTGGTGTTGACATTTTGCTACTTTGCTGCACGCAGCAGCGGTTAAACACAGGGGGTAATCTTCAAATCTACCAATACCGGCCATGGAGAGTTACTCCTGGCAGTAAAGCCCTATTGGTTCTTGAGAGTGGAAATGAGGGCCTCAGCTTATAGGCAAATTCACAGTTCCTTCATTGTAACTGAAAGCTTTGGCATGCTGTGCCACACCCTGTGGTGTTATGGCTTCTGTGCTTTAGATGATATAATACTAAAGCAATAACTTATTATTTTATAAGCTTAGCTATCTCTATAGTTATGCTGCTATAGGCTTAGACTGCTGGAGGACCTGAGGACCATTTTTCATTTCTA
>NW_015150788.1:882165-883995 GCF_000732505.1 Cyprinodon variegatus
ACAAAACTGAGCAGACTAACAAAGAAAAAAGTGAAACTCTAAAGGGCAGCAAGAAGCAGCCTATTTAACCTTGTAAATATGTTTTTCCAACTAACTTCTTTCAATCCCAAAAAGACTTTTCAGCTCCTCTCACAATGATTCTGATTTTTCTCTCTCTTAAAAGTAGTTTTTCTGGTGTCACAATGAAGTTATATTATCTTTTTATTTTATTTTTCTTTTGAACCTGATTCTGTGCTTTATTCGTTTCTGCTGTCCTTTGTCCTTGAACTCACTTAGCTGCTCCTGTGTAGCTTATATTTTTTGTTGTTTTAATATGTGTAATATCAACTGCTTTCTTTCTCACCTCAAATCCTTGATAATTAAGTCAGGGCTGGCCTACACAGTTGCAGCATCTTTTTTCAGTTTCCTCCCTTCAGTCCTCGATTTTGTGTTGTTCTCTGCATTTTGAACTCCTTTGCTTTCCCCTACAAGCTTCTGCCACATAGCCATAGCACCTGAGTGGAGGGAATGAATGATCTAACTGGGAAACTCATGAAGCCTTCTGGTAAAACTGACTCTGAAAACTCTATTAGCACATGCTTGTATATTTTTATAGTCTCTTTATTTTGTTAAACATGCCTCCAAAAATGTTATTCTTTAATCGATCTAAATCCTCATGAATAGGTATTCCTGTTATTACTCCTTTCACTCTTTTATTCTCTCACATGACTTTTATCTGTATCACCTATTTTTCCCTATAAGTTCAACATCCAATGCTTTGTTTTTTTGATCCTCATTTTTACAAAATACCAGCAAGTTTCCTTCTCTCAACTCCTCTCAGTTCCTTCACTATTTTGAGTTCCCTAACTTTCCTTTTTTTTTCTCTGGGAATGAAAATGTGGCTCAAATGACTCTCTTTTTCCTCAGCACTGAATCTAAATATTATTTTTATCTCTTCTCCAACTACCTTCCTTCGCACAATTCTTTCTTCATCTGAACAGCTTTCTTCTAATTTCCGTTTATTTCATGATTCTCAAACCACCTTTCCCCCCTTTTACCTCCTCTATCTCTGTCTTATATTTGAACCTGTTGTTCAGTCTTCCTCATCTACCTGACTTGCCATTTTGATTTTTTCACAAATGACTGCCAGTCACTCTGGATACCTCACTCTGCCCAACCTCACAACTTGCCAGCTTTATTTTTATGCGAGCTTTGGCTTTAATGAGGGTACCATCAGTGTTGTTTTCGTCAACGATGACAATGACAAAATCTTTTTGTTGACTCTCCTTTTTTTCACAAAGATAACGAAAACTGATGAGCTAACCGCTGATCTTTGATGACAAAAACATGACAACTTAACGGTGTGGGTCTTGATCTGGTCTGTCAGATTCTTAAAATGTCTCATTGTGCTGTAATATCCTAAGAAGTATAAGCCCTGCTGCTGTGTCCTGTTTGGTCATGCGGTCCACCTGACGTGCAGCGGTGCACATTCTGCATGACCACAGATGAATCATTGCAGCATCTGCAGGGGAGAAAATAACCTGGAATGGTCCGGTATTGCGTGCTGCGCTTGTGCAGAAATGAGTCTTTTTGCAACTTAGCTCCAAGTCTGCGCTTTACGCTCCACACTAATGGTTCACTCTCAGCAGTATGGCTCTTCCTGCTCTCGCTACTTAATAAACTATATGTGGCTGATCATCCTCTGCCAAGCATAAAAAAATCCTTTTGTGAAACTATTAAGATTTTATGCTGTCCAGCTCATAAGAATTGATGCTAAACCTTCTTTAATTTCTACCAAATGGAATCCCTAATGTATATCCAAAGCAAATATTTCATTGCTTACTGTGTTTT
>NW_015150789.1:0-8250 GCF_000732505.1 Cyprinodon variegatus
GGGGGTAGGGACAGGGAGGGGGTTAGGAAGGGTAGGCAAGAGAGAAAAGGTGTGTTTTAAGGTGCTTTTGGAACTGTGTCAGGGAAGTTGCGGAAGATGCAGTAGAATAATGAGTTATTTCCTATTTAAAAAGAACTTTAAAGGTTTCATTATATAATATGAGGAGAGGTGATGGTTAGAGCATTGCACTTGGGTCCCACTCATTCCCACAGACTGCCACTCTGGCTCCCTGAGCAAAGACCCCCAATTGCTCCCCCATCGCCGCACAGTGGCAGCCTACTGCTCCTTAAGGGAATGGGGTAACTGCAGAGGTGAATTTCCAGTGTGAGAGTAAATAAAGTTCAATTATTTTTAAAATTCTTATTCTTTATCACTATTGAAGGTTATCTTGTTTGGTTTAACTGCTGATGAGAGGATCATGCTTTCCAGAGGCGATGAACAAACACTTTGATCCATCAGAGGTTGATTATCACCTCAAGTAGATTCAAAATGTCTACTGATGATGATATCTTTGTGTTATGGTCACCACTGAACCCTCTGCCTGTAAGTTTGGCGTCTAATTTTTATTTTTTCTTTCCCCTTTCAGCTGCTATGGAGGCCTGGGACGATCTGCTTTAAGTAAGGAGCGCCAACCTTTATGAGGCGATGTTTTCATTTAGCTTTAGGCGTTTTCTGTAACTCAGCACTCGTCTCCTCAGTCGCCGCCTGCCTGCTGCTCCAGCTCTCCTCGACACTCACTGCCAACCAAGCCATCGAGTTCCTCAGAGAGCACAGAGGGGGAAGTGCCATACAAACTGTGAAGGTGAGGCTGGATTTTGGGGATTTGTCTTAAGCTGTTTGCTTATGATTGAATGTTTTCTTTTTGTTTTTTTTGCAGCAGTACAACTTTCTGCATGAGTTTCGGGAGAAGTATGCTGCCTATAATGAGACCAGAGAGGCTCCCAATGGGCGATCGCTGTCTCGGTGATTCTGGCTAAAATGTTTTTGACTCAGAGAGGAAAAAACTATTGAATGAAACTCTTTCTTTTCTGCACCTCTAAGAGGTGAACTGTTAAAGAATAATATATTGCTTCTTTTGAGCTTTTAAATGAGCCAAAAGCTTAGATCTGGTTATTCCTTTGGATTAAATGTAACAATTTTCTTTTTCAATCTTCAGTGTCTTAATAAAAATATGGACTGTTAAATCTATTTATTTTCAGGTCAAATTGTTTTTTTAGATACTAAATAATAGTTAATCTATACTAGCAAATGTCATTCAAATATTCAGTACATTTGCCGTTATTGGATCTTTATTTAATCCTCAAAATGCTGGTAAATCTTTTAAAATTTGCTTTTTGTGTTTAAAGATCATAGATTGAAGAGTAGATAAATTCTAGGACTACATGGCAGAATAAAAAAACATTTTGATAATAGGAGTTTATTGTAGATTCAAATATTTTTTTCTTAAATCAAACAAAGGTATGATGCATATAAATGCCTGTAAAACTTATTCCCAAACCAGTGAAAAGTTGAGCTAAATGATCTTTACTGGACTAAATCATGTTTGGTGGAGATGAGTCACATTTCAGGAGTGCTTGACGTCACAAAGGGTAGAAAAAAATAAATCCAGAGATCAATAAATAGACCAGAGATGCTAACAATGAGGACTATTTATGTTCAAACAAAAAGAATATACAGTCACCAGTATGGCACATCTGCTGCTAGCTACTGAAGCGCTATGACTCTCTGAGCAGAAGAACTTCACGGTTAAATCCACCTTTTGCTCAACTGAGCAGCAAGGAGAAATTTACAACAGAAACCACTTCAACTCGTTTAACCTTTCTGGATTCAAAGGATGAAACTAAACATCGGACATGGAGAACATGGCGGAGTTGAAATATTTAAAGTTTTAATAAAAAAAAAAAACAAGACTGTTGGATATCTTTTCTGTTATTTCATCACTTCTTCAGCTACGATCTTATAGATAATAAACCAGGCGGTCTGAGAACAGCAGCTGTTAAACTTCAAAATTATACATGAAAAAACAAACAAGCAGAATAGATTCCCAGCTCAAATGGAAAACTAATTTTATCCAAACCAAACATTAAAAAAAAAATATACCAAAAACAAAAAAGGGGAAAGAGAAACTTGTCTGCGATTCCAGATTTGTGGCATTTGAAAGGAAATGCTGCAGCCGACAGTTTTTAGAGGCTAACAGTTTCCCAATGACTCTCTGCACTGTGAGTGGGTGATGGTGGTGGGGGGATGGGGGGGTCTCGTCCACTTGAAATGACTGGTGTTGCTCATCAGTGGTCTCCAGCAGGTCCAGTGTTCCAGCACTTGGATCATAGTGTCTGGTCATTACTGTAGGGGCAGATCCTCCTGACCTCTTTAGGAGCTCACCAGAACATAGATCATTCTGTACAAGAAAAGAGAGACAGAGAAAAACAGCGTTATACGTCAACAACTCAACAGTAAGATCGTTTTTTTCCAAATGTAAACTAGGGGTGCAGTTTTCCTCACTCTGACTAATAAATAATGATGTCGTATGCAGTTATGCTACCTGCAACAAAAACCACCTATACTTTAATCTAGGCCTAGGCAAAAAAAACTAATTTCAATAAATTTATTAAATTTTTGTTGTGGGTGAAAAAAAAAAAAGAAGAAATTAAATAACGGTGCATTTTTGGCTCCCCAGCGTTACTGTATCTGCAGGATAACTCTCAGGTTGCGGTTAGGTAAGCGGCAGCATCACATGAAACAGCAAAAATCATAACTACAGGTGAGTGAGAGGTTTGTTCTCAAAAAAGGAATAAAATCTGTCGTTTGGAACGGCTATGCTTAAAGGTCTCTAGTGTGCTGCAACTGCGGCCTGCTTTTCCGGAGGGGAAAATTAAAAGATAGTGATTTTCTTTTCTTTTTCTGAGTGGATCATCTCACTCAGTGGTCCTCCTAATTGTCAATCATTCTGGTGATATGCCTACATAAGGCCGTCCGATGTGCTCGTCCCGTTAGCTATCTTTTCCTGCAAATGCTCACTTTCAGGCGTATATCTGAGGTGAGCTATGGTTTCAGTCACTGAAGCTCAGCTTTCTCACCGCGGTCCTTTGAAAATGGCTGAAGGTCGGAAGAGAAAGTGTCTACGAAGTGTATGAGAAGAAAAGAAAGGCCTCAAAGGAGGCAGATATATACTGGAATGCTCTGCACGGAGAGCTCTCCTCGCAAAGCATTATGGGATTTGCTGTCACAGCGGCACCGCACGGTGGAGGAGGAGTTATGCGACCAACGGGAACCAATAAGCAGTGATCATCTGTCCGAACGGTCAAGCAGGGACACTTTGTGCAAAGCCACTGACATGGTGCCCCGTTTCTACTTATTGCTTTCTTTAAAGGTATAGCTGAGGAGTTTTTTGCAAATTTTTGAAAAGAAAAATTTTACTCAACTGTAAAAAGAAAAAAAAAAAAGCACATGCAAAACCCTGTACTCGCTCCAGAGAGGGAACGCCTATCAAACGTGTAAGAAAGAAATTGCAAATTTTAGAGCAGGCGGAGAAATGGGCTCGTGCACGCTCTGCTTAAAATTTGTTGTTTGCATCGTTCATACAAGCTTACTTTCCAAAAGAAGATTTGCCTTACGTAAACATTTCACCAGAACGATTGACAATTAGGAGGACCACTTATTTTACTGATCCACCTGGAAAAACAACGTCATCCACCATTAATAATTAGAAATAAAAAAAATTAAACATGTATAGGCCATATCGCCCAGCCCTAATTTACTCCAATTTTTAATGCAAAAACACATGAAAATGTAAAGAAAACTGCCATTATTTAAATGTATATGAAATGTGCAATTCTTTCATCATTTATTCCTATAGAAGCGATTCTCAAAATTATTCTATTCATTAAAATGAGTATTTAAAATAATTATTGCAAAAGTAATAATTCAAAATCAGTCTTTAAATGTTTTGTCACAGACTTGGAGCACCAAATATCTATTTTAAAATATATTTTTGCATCGTCATACGATATAATGAATGTACTATTTTTGCAGTACGGTGACAAAGTGGAGAAAAGGTCTGCAAGATTCTGTGCATTTTCTAAAAGATAAAGTAAATCTTTGTACCCATAGAGATAGTAGAAGAATGACAACAGGTAGAAAGCCAGTTTGCACCAGCCTTCTTTTTGACAATAGGCTAGGATGTCAGCATTCATGATGGTGGTTGGGTCGTAGAGGCCTGGGCAGCTCATCACCGGTCTGCTCACATACCTGCAGCACAGCACAACACAAACCAGTTCCTTTAAAAACACCGGCTTTTATTTCTATCTATGGAAAAGACAAGCGTTTGTTGGGTTCACTCACCTCCAGACGTGATACGCCAGCAGCGGCAGGTTGAGGAAGAGGGTGAGCCACTCAGCAGCGCACAGAAACATCACACAAAAGAAGAAATGGATGAGATACTCTGGCAGCACCAGCTGAAAACAGACGAGAGGGAAAGTAAAACATCAGAATGCAGCTGATTCACCTTCCTGTTCAGAAAAAAAGCTTCTAGGAAGCTAATAAACAACATTTAGAGGAGGATATGATGGGATGCTGCAGCTCCCTGCAGAGAACATGTCACATTTATAAAGAAAAACTGAGGTTGTTTTTAGCTGCAGTGAAATAATCCAAAAATGACAAAGTGAGACACTAATAACGAGCTGAGGTGTAATGTATTATTATTATTATTATTATTATTATACATACAATGAAGAAATATCAAGATCTATCAGCTGCATATTCTACTCTACTTTATGATCTGGGGAAAGAAAACAAACTCAGAATTATTGGCCAGAAAAGCTGCCAACTACATAGCAGCAGAAAACATAAAAAAAATCATTACGGTAAGTTGTTTTAAAAGTTTTATCCCCCTTCTTTGACACTGTGCATCCCTGTGTCTATCCAAAACGAATAAAAAGCTTGCTTAACAGGACACTGATGCATCTTAACGTTAATATTTCTGCAGTGACCACATGTCTGCACATCATCCCATGTAGTGACGACGCACTGCAGGAGAACATGCGGTGAGAGCGAGCAGCGTTGATGCAGCAGCAGCGTGGCTGAGGTCAGGGCACGTGGCGGGTTAAGGGGGCAGATGGGAGCACCACATGGAAGCCATGCATTTGGAAAAAAAAACAACAAGGAAACAGTGGGTGGAGCCAAGACGACTATCTATAGGAGGACAGGTGTGGGGAGAAGGGAGAGTGCAGAGAGAAAGGGGGGCTGTAATGAGCTGAAATCCTGCACTGCACTGCCAAATATGACAACTAAGAAAGGAAATGCTTCAAACGGGCTCAAAACCTGAACATATCACTACATCAGCGAGCCTGGCTTTTATCCAACTCCTCCTCCAATGGAAATGTGAACATTTCCAGCCAATGGGAGGTTTTAAATAGTGCTGAGCCGTAGAGTGGAGGGATTCTGCTGCCATCTGTTCAGAGCCACAGGTGATGGAGGTCAGAGCCAACACTAAGCTCATACACAGCAGCTTAGATCTGCCAAACAGGGACTTTAAGTGCAAAAAATAAAAAATAGGAAATATAAAAAAATTATCTAAAAAAAAAAAACAACCGTACAGAATTTGAAACTCACAGTATTGATCCAAAGATCCTGCTGTGATACTTCTGATCACTGAACTACTAGTAAAACCATAAGCAAACAAAGGGTAGATCAGAGTAGAGAATCATGCATGCTTTGAGCATTTGCAAGTCTTTTCAGTTAACAACGCCTCATCAGTAACCCTCAGTGGCTGATTCTTCCATCCGTACGCCCGCCGTTCATCCTGTAGCATCGCTAACAAACATCATCCGTTTGACAGAAACCATGTCCTGCTGAAGTATTCATTCCCCATTTATCGTCACATTTCCTCCCTTCAGACAAAGCAGTGGATTTTATTTGGATTTTTTATTTTATTTTTTTGAAATAGACCAAATCTGTTGCAATAAAATGTATCATTTCTGACTTTTTAAATAATTTTAAACATGCAAAGTTTAGGTATTCAGCTCCAATTTGCTCCAATATATCTTTTTTATTATACCCGCTACAACCAATTGTGTTCAAATTCACTTAATTTATTAATATAATGCCCTTATTTTCATTAATTAAGTCTAAATCCAGTTGTGCTATTACCCTCAGAACTTTTAACATATCCATCAGTCCAGTAGGGAAAAAAAACAACAGATGAACAACAAGTATATTTCTATGTTGTTGGCTTTTTTTGTAATTTTATTTTGTAATTGTCCCGATTAAAGGGTAGGGGAATAGTAATAATAATAGGTAAACAGAGTTTGCCATAACTGCACATCTAACAAGACGAGTCCGGCAACGTAATCCAACAGACTGGGAAGGACGAGCATCACCTGGACGATCAAACAAAGTTCATGAAAACTGGAGGAGCTGCAAAGCTCTGCGGCTCAGGAGTGAGAATCTGTCTTTAAGAAGATTTATTCTATGTAATCAGCACAGATTTGAAATATTTAAGAAAATAAAGGTAAGACCTTAAAAATTGATACAAAAAATGCTTTTCATTGAAACACAAACTAATGAAAAACAACAAAAAAAGGCTCCTCATGTGCAAAGCAGCAGCATGTGGTTCTACAAAGTACTGACAGCTATGATTTCACAATTAAGCTCAGGGCTGAGACTGTAAGGAGAGAAGATGTGATATTCGAGGGTGTGAATACTTTAGCAAAGCACTCTAATAAATACATTATCAAAGTTATAGCTGGCAATAAAAAAAAACTGCAATATTAAAAGTTATGATAACTCTAGAATTCATTCAAATCAAAGTGAAATGCTTAAAAATTTCAACAATAATATTAAAAACATAAAAAACAACTTGGGTTAGTTAACTGAAAAGACCTTAGCAAACACTTCACCGTGCAAACGACAAGACTAAGTTGAACTCAGCGGGCATTTTAGAAATTGGTACAAACCTTTAATGCAATTTTGACTCTTTTAATCTTTTTGACCTTTTCAATTGTCTTTTAGCCATTAAAAAAAAATAGGGCAAAAGAAGCAGATTGGGAAAAACAAATATAAAAAAAAAAGCATTAGAGTTTCACAGCTGACAAGATCACTCAATTAATAACAGGCAGGTTATTTAGCATAACAGTGCAGAGAAATGGTGGATAAAAGGTAGACTAAAATAAATCGGTAACAGGGCATATCTGCATGCGGTCATTTAGACAGGAAAGGAAAAGGAGGAACAGTAGAAACACTCACCGGATTTAAAGTGTTACATTGATCTATAGGGTTCTTGTAGTCAGTCTTCAGCTCATCAAATGCTATAATCTGGAAATAATGAAGTCAAAGGTCACCTTAACGCTGGCATGGTAATATTTTAACTATTGCATGTGAATTAATCTACCTCACTTAACTATACAATAAATACAAGTTCACTAAAATAAGGTTAAATAAAAACAGATATAAAATACCCTATATTACACTGATTTGATATTACAGAAGTACAATCACACAAAAATTATCTAAACTTTCATGGCAGTAAATTTCTTTTTGTTAGAGGAGTTTTTAGGTTGAAAATTGATTTTCTAATGTTGCAATTACTGATACCATCCTTAAGCCCTTTAAAATAAAAGAAGCTGTTATTTTCTTTTAATTAATCAGCTTTTTAACTATTGATCCATGACAATCTATTTTTTTAATGGTTATAAATATGACAGAACATAAGCTTCCTTCCTTTAGTCACTGACCAGCGGTTTGGGGAAAAACTTAAATACATCTGATCTGACCAACATGAGCGGATCAGAATCAAAATGATTAATAAGCCAGGAAAATGAGTCCCTTCTTTCCAACCATCACAATTAATTCTGCAGACGTCCACTCCATCTCAAACTCAAAGCAAACTAAAATCTAAATTAAGTTGTTTTTTTCTTAAAATAAGTGAATTTTTTTCTTGAATTGAGGAGGCAGGTGTGACACTTTACCAATGGAACAAGAAAATTTCCCTTTAAAATAAGAAAAACAACTATTGCCTCGTCTTATTTCAAGTGCATATTATCTAATGATCTTATTTTAAGAGTAAAAAGTATGTATCCCATTGACAGATCATCTTATTAACCTGCACAAATTAAGGGTAAATACACTTAAATTTAGAAATGTTTACTTATTTGCAGTGTGGTCAGATGATGCCTAGGTTTAGACTTTAAAGCTACAGTGTGTAACTTTTAGCAACATCTAGCGGTCAGACTGCAGACTGCAGCAACATGAACA
>NW_015150789.1:8504-42150 GCF_000732505.1 Cyprinodon variegatus
AAGGTTAAGAGGCTGAGCTCGTAGATGATGATAAATAACATAGTTATGTATAATATATTACATTTCTGACTGTAGATCCCTGTAATTATTACACACTAGCTTTAAGCAACAATCACTGGCAGCGCATTTATATGGGCAGAAACGTTTGCATCTGAAACTAGAGATGTAAACAAATCATCAACTCATGACTGCAGATTAATGCTTCAAGGATTCAAATTTGCTCAACTCAATAGACTCCTTAGGTTATAACCCAAGTACTGCCCATTCGGTCGTGCTGCGTAGTGGAGCCGCATCTAATCCCGATAAGATTAATCATCTTTAGATTAATGAATAAATCGATAACTTTTATCCCCATCAGAAACCAGATCTGAATTAATCTAAATTCATGTAATTTGAAACCAGATGCATTCATTTGGAAATGCAACTGAATTTAATGAATTAAAACTGATATAATTTGTCCTGAAAATGTATTTTGTTGCATTGAAAATTCAAAGCATCTATTTTTTTATTTATTTTCAGTTTTATAATTCAGCTTCAGTTAAAAAAAAAATCATTTTGTGGACGAGACAATTTGGTATTTGAGCCATAGATAATGGGTTGACGCTTTTCAGGCTGTAGTAGAAAAGTCTATATGAGCTTGGCAGATATAATTAACAATGCAAATAATTAAAGAGAAGAACTGTCATGTTTATTTTTAAAAAATGGACTTAATCAAACTGTAACAGCTGCCTGAAATAACACGGTGTCCCTGTTGTTCTGCTTTCACAATACTTCGGATAAAAAATGTGATAAATGTTTAATAAAATTGGAACTTTCAATCCGTAAATCTGTGTTTGATTATTCTGTGGACCCATTTGACTCAAGAAACTGCATTTTCCAACTGAAAAGTAAAACTTAACAGATTGAATTTTAAATACATTTTAAAAGCAAATTAATCCAATTTCAAACCATTAAAACCAGTTTACATTTGCTGAAATATATCTTCAAACTAATTCATTTTATTTCAAATGACTAACTAGATTTAGTCAGGCCAACTCAAATTCAATTTATGATTTATGAAGTTTCAGCCTGTGGGTTTGGTGAGAAACAAAGACTCAGTGTGTGGAAAAGGACCTCATGTTTGTTTCTCTTTCAACAGGAACCTTGTTGAAATACATGGAACCATAAAATACCAGAAGATTTTCTACAGGATATTGATCCAAAGAAAAGTTAGTCAGCCTCCTTTAATGACCATCTTAGCCTCCTCACAGCTCTCTACCTGAACAGATTGATAACAGGAAGGGTCAAAGATCCTCTCACTCTAAGCTTCAAGCTTCACCAACTTCAGATAACCTACCACTAACTGTGCCATCAATAATTTCATTACACAAATTTATTTATTAGTGACTCCTACTTGACAGCCATTACAAATGAATAACAACATGGTTTACAAATTGTGTTTCTGCATTAGAAATATGTAGAAAACATTAGCTTAGCATGCTAACGAACTTGATAGCAGTTAGCAAATGGAGCTTGACAGGTTCACAGAACCTCTGAGGTAATAACACGTTTAAAACGAACAATAACAGCGAGAAAAACACTTTAAATCAAATAGGTGTTTTAAAATAAGGTATTTATCGGTAATGGTGGGCGAGTTTTCATTCCCAGTAGAACACGGGGTGGACCATTCATTCAGCGGCAGACATTTTTCTTTAGTAAGTGTGGAATTAAGGTGCTTTGGTTTAGTTAGCGCTAACACCCTGCGACGTCTCGGTGGGAGCGACTCCCGACCAGGAACCGTTACTGAAGTGTCCACCAGGCAGGCCTTATTTTCAACCCCCACGTTTACTTAGTTTGTTCAATTCCTCTACGAAAGCCGGGACTATAGTGGTTGTAAATGTGTACTTACATGCCAAATAGCGAAAAAGATAAGCGCCGCCGTGAGCAGCAAAGCGAGCATGTAACAAAAGGCCGCGAATGTGAACGCCATTTTTCTCCGGTTCTCCTGCTCGGTTCCTCCAGGCTCCGTCGGCGGATGATGCAGGCGGCTTCGCTGCTAGCCTTTCTTCTTCTTGTCTTGTCCTCTTGTTGCGTTTAATGGCGGTTTTGGGGCGCATTACCGCCACCAATTGGTGAGGAATGGGATCAGAATGAGCCTTTTTATAAAGATACATTTATTTATTTATTTATTTATTTATTTATTTATTTATATATCTATATCATAATATTACTTTACAAATACTAAATCCTCCTAATTATTCCTGTTATTATTAAATATTTAAACAAATATTAATTTCTTCTTCACTAACTAGCTGGTATACTTAATACATACACTAGTGCCATCGTGTGGTTAGTTAATGTCCTACAATCTACAAAAATCCTTTATATACTATTGGAGTTTAATAGCTTTAATTTAATAGCTTCTTAAATTATTAAAACTAAATTTGCTCCACCCATTACAAATATTACATTACTTACGGGGCTATATTGAAAAATTATACTTGAAAAAACCCAATGCATATTATCAGGATACCATTATGGCATGGTGGTCCTAAACAGGAGCCAATAAAGGCCAAAGCCTCTGTAGAGCTGGTCCTGGTCCCTTTATGGCCCTTTTTCTGAAAACACATAATGCAAAACTTCAAATATAAGTTAGTCATTTTGTTTTTAATATCTGTATTTTCTCTTGATTTGGAAATATAGTTATAAAAATCTGCTAATGATATAAAATAATTTATTTTTAAACAAAAAAATGAATTTAGCTTTAAGTGCATAATATCTAATATATCTATTTATCTTATTTTAAAGGGCAAAGATACTAATTTATGTGGAAGCTTGTATTGTTTATTTACTCAAATTAAGGGCAAATACATGTATTTCATTTTCTCCAGTTATTATTAAATCAGTTTCCTACGATGATATGGGCTGACACAAGAGTCAATCACTGTTTTAATCCTTGAACAAATGTAATATTTTATCTGGAACATTTTCTTTGAGGATCACCTAATAATCCCAATGATGTGCTCTTACGTATTATTCCATGTGTGTGATTTATTCTTTTGTCCTGTGCCCTAAAAAAAAGGCCTCACTCATGACCCACTTGTAAATTTGATCTAAAACCAGCACGGGATCTAGGTCATTAGTACAAAATAATATTGTTACATAAATACAAATCTATGCAATCATAAATTAATTTGAAATATTAGATTAACTGTAAATAAAGTTGGCTAAAGTCAGTACAGATAAAGCAATGTTTTGCAAGTGTTAATTTATTTTCTGCCTCAAATTAATGGATCTTATCCAGATCGATTAAAACGAACCCAGGACAAAAGTTTCCAGCAGATACTTTTTAAACTTTTTTAATTTTTTTATGTGGTTTAATGCTAGAGGAAAAAACAATTAATTATGATAAAAACAAACAAACTCTAGAAAGCAGAGTAGACATCACTGTCAGTTTATTTGGGGACAGGACAGACACAGGTATACAAATATGTCAAGTTTCAATGATGTCATGAGACAGCTGGTTATCATAGATGTTTCAGCCTGAATAAAAAGGAAGAAAATAGGCATTTATTTGATCAAAGAGGACACTTATTGAGCTAAACTAAACATTCGCATATCATAGTAAAAGATTCAGAAGTCCCGATTTCCAACAATTTAAACACACAGGAGGAGAAGCTCAGGAATCCACAGGATAAAACCAGATGAAAGGCTCAAAAGAAAAATTGAGGTTGACTTTGATACACAGAAGACAGTTTACTACATTTCATTTCTGTAAAGAAACAGATCAGGACTACAATGCTTCTACTGAACTCTGAATCTAACGACTAATTGGAAGAAAGGAAGCATGAAGGAAAGAACTAAGCATTTCGCCTGCCTGAAATGTGATGCTAAAAACAAAGAAACATGAAGTTACCTCAGTAATACTTCTACCTACTGCTGGCTCTGGATGTTGCTCGTTTTAAAGAGCTACTGTGGGAGATTATTTTTCCCAAACAGTTTAGTGGAAATGATTCACATTCAGTGCACTATTTTACAGTAGCTGTTCACTTTACTGATATCTTGAGATAGATTTTTTTTATGTAACATCAAAACAGATCATTATACATTTCAGAGTTTGCCAACAATGCCATGCCTGGATGATGTTCCATACACTGAAGACATTTAGTTAAGGAAATGAAATATTAGTGGGTAAAACGATGTTGTAAAACGGTAAACTTTGCTCTTGATTTTCTCTAACATGTAGGCAGTGTAACTCTAAGCTTTAATTTCTATCAGTAGACATAGAATAAGATAGAATAAGGCTTCTCACTGGCCATGTCTGTCTCTGTTACTTAAGCAGGAGAAAAGATGACTGAAATCATAAAATGCCACATTTGTCTTTTGTATTCCTGCCATGGACACTTATCTGTTCACTTTGAATCGTTCAAAACACAGAAGATAAAAAGAAATGAAAAGTTTAACAGTGTGACATATTATCTTTCAAGAAAATAATGAAAAACGTCTCATTAGACGACACTGATGAGACGTGGAGCTCAAACGTCTTTCTCCCTCTCTAAGGATCTGACCGACATATTCAGCTGTAAAACGCCTTTTTTTTTAATTATCAGAGATCCTCCTGAACTATCCATTTTTAGGGCTTTCCTCATCATCATGTAAAATTACGTTTTGGCAGGATTCAGACTATATTGCTTATTATCTAAAAAAAGGAAGAAAAAAAACAAAACAATCATGTGTAGCTTTTATTAAGTGCTTGATATTTTAAGCTGCTTACATCTGGATTTACATTTTGATTGTGCTTTTTAGGGAATGGAGATTAGCCAGAAGGTGTTTGGACAAAAGGATGGTGCTGACTGGGAGTTTATTAAAAAATAAACAATTATTTAATCACTTCTATCTAAAATTGATCAGTTCAAAGGAAACTAAGATTTTTTTTTTCATTTTGGAAAATAAAGGTTTTTAGAAACCTCACTTTCCATTTTCCTGGAAATATTGAGCTCAGATTTTCATTATGTTAAGAGTTTTAGACGGTAAACAAACAAAGGGTCTCAAATAAATTACAGAACAGAGTCTAAAGTTTAAGGACACCTCTTCATATTCAGAGATTTTTAGAACAATCTTTATTTTACCCACAAAACTAATAAACTGGACTTGGACATTTTGCTGTTTCAACTAAATTATCTTTTGCAAAACATCCAGTGAAGCCATGCTGCAGTTTTAACGTAATAATCGTGATGACTGATGGTCCTTTGGTTCCTAAGCCACGACTATTCTTGATTTTCTCAAGCGGAAATATTTCCAAAACAACCCACCAAAAAGGATGTTTTTTTTTTTGCACATTTGCAATGTGCAGCAACAGGTGGAGGAAGGGCACCATTGCTTTAACCTAAACCAGATTAAACCTGACTCGCTACGCCACTTCTCTGGAATCACAATGAATATTTGTTAGTTTCAAATCGTGGGAAGGGCGACAGAATAGTAAGATGGTGATACAGACGGGCGGCTTATCATTGTACTTTGCATCAGATCCATGATGTACAGAAAAACTAATATCCTGCTCTGAAACAGAATATAAATGAACTGAAACTCATTTTATAGTCAGGGACTAGACACAGGGCTTGAAAACTGGAACTTTAAATGATCAGCTGCTAAACGTCAGAATAAAGAAGCTATACTGGATTTTCACTGAAAGTTTAAACATCCAAAAACATAAAGCACAACCAGCCTTCTGTGGAGTTGCAACATTATTCTGCAGACTGAAGCAGCAACAAGGCAAATAAAGTGGCTTTACATGAGCATCAATCAACATTCAGTAAACAGCAGGAATTCTAATGGACGATAATATATCCTGTAAAGGTAATCCAGTAGATTAAAGATGGGCACATGTTACCATCCACGTCAAAATAAAAAAGTTTGCATCTGGAATGTTTTTGGAAACATCGTACCCTGAATATGAACCGAGTGACCAACATGCAGATCAAAGATTATATCCATGCTTGGCCTTTTCTCTCCATTTAACCGGAATAAAACATCCAAAGTCAAACCAACAGGCTGCAGTCTTCCAAAAGAGCTTTAAGCTTTTCTGCAAGATGCAACATTAAAACTGCAATCTGTCATTTCTAGGTATTTTATGTGAAAGGCCAAGGAGGGATCACAAACATTTACAGACCTAAGAGTCATCTTTGCTTATTTTAAATTTCTATTTTTAAAAAATATGATAACGTGTAGTACTGGAATCAAGATAGAGCGCAAAAAAACCTACATAACCAATCCTTTGTTTTTTTTACCTTTACATTTGTAAACAATATTCAATTCCCTAACATTTTAAAAGCCGCTTTGAAGGACCAAAATAAAGTGAATTAAGAAAAAAATACATGATTTTAAAAATTCTTTGAAAAATAGAAATCTGAAAAGTGTGGCATGCATGTGAATCAGTGGTGTTTTCTCATTGAATGCTAGTGAGGCAAAAGTCCCCAGTAAATGATTGGTAAAATATGCATTGTCAGACTTCATAACTGTGCTGATTAAACTGCATTAAATATGCATTAAAATATGGCGGATTTCATGAGCATGCCACCATTGATCAGCTGTTGAGGCCGCGCTGAATCAGCAGGGACCTTGTTGAGGTTTGAGCCTCCGTCTACTGAGGTAACAGCGAGAACGTAGAGCCCTGATTGGATAACAAGCCAAAATACGTCATTTCCAGTGAGGCTAAACCTCTTAGGGGGTCTATAGAGAAGCTAGCTGCTCGATGCTGATTGGCTAACATATTCAAGGACATATGACTGACAGCGGTCAGACAGCGAGGAGGTTTTCCACATGATTCAAGAGGGAAAAGTTATCAGTCAGATCAGTCATCTGGTTCTGAACTCCTGCCGTTGTTTTTGGGAGTTTATTATTTCAGAGCGCTTCACAACAGCTAATTTCACGCATTGTAGTGATGTGTATTATGTGTTTCAATTTTTTAATGCAGTAGGTGATGTTTGGATTTAATTAACACCATAGAGCCTCCAGTTTCAGAGAGCAGCAGCTGCCACTGATGTGTGTTTATTGCCCCTTTAAACCTACAGAAAAATCCTCAAATCTCAGATTAGAAGTAAATATCGGTGAAAATGTCAGCGGTTTGTTTCAGAAGATTATTTAACAAACAGGACAGTCGAGACCGAGTCTGAGCTTAATGGGACAAAAGGTTAAAAAGTTAAGTTGGTGCAAAGGCTGCTCCTCGGGAGACTGACAGATCTCAGTAGTGTTTTCAGAGTTATAGCAACGACCATTTAAACTAATCTGGTAGGATGGAAAAAGGAAACGTAGCTCTAAGTAAAACTTATATCTAACTTACAAGCAGAAATAATATAAAAAATAAAAACAGACTAGATTTACAAAAAAAAAAAAAACATGGGAAAAAGGTTTAAAAAAAAAACTGATAAACTAAGGAAGGTCTCAGTTACAAAGTCGTAAACTTCTTAAGGAAACAGAAAGTTGTTAGGAAGATTCTCCTGGATGAGCATGAGTCGGTAAGGCGGACACGCACGTTTACTTTCTGTTCACTTTAAGATCTATGGGAGTGTTAATTCAGTACAGACACATCACACTGGCACATGGAGAGATGGAGGCAAAGGCAGGCCTGCGTCAAATAGCATTTGCAGACTGAGGCGACCAAACGGGTTTAGATAATATAACTGCTATAACTGTCTCAATCTTCTGATACATGTCGATCTGTAATAAAAAAACATCTTAAACCCCATCAATATGGCCGCTGATGACAGATTACATGCAAAGACTATTTAAATCAGGTCCACCCAGAGAGGAAGGTAACATCTGTGTTCTTCTGGAAAGATGATGCAGGTTGTGCATTCAGGATCTTCCTCGCATCCCAAACCTACGGATGAGACGGCTTTAGCGAAAGAATCCAAGTTTCTCTTTGAGCCACTCCTCTGAAAGGTCGTCTGTGTTCCTGATCTCAAAAACCTGTCAAAAAGAAAAACAGCTTTTATAATGTCCCAGTGAGATGTCTATTATTTCATTTTATAAAACGTATTCAAATCGTATGGCCGTCTTCCCCTTTCAAGCCCTTGATGACCTAAAATGGCTCTCATATAAGACTGCCTTTTTGTTAGCCATAGTTTCACCTGAGAGGGTTGCTAAGCTACATGAGCCTTGCTGTCAGTCCTTTATGACTCTGATTGGTTCCAGTTCTGGTGTTACCTTTTGACCAAACACTGCATTTCTGACCAAAATGTTCCCTCATTTTCACTGTAACCAGTCGCTGAGGTTGGCCCCGTTTCAACCACAGTTTGGTATGACTTAGGCCCCGTCCACACGAAGTCAAAACGAACACGAAACGCTAATATTTTCCAGAACGTTTGTCGTAAAGACGGAGACGTAAAATAAATGTGATCGTCCACACGAATGCATGAAAACGCTGCAAAATGTATGCCAGGCCTGTAAGTGGCGCTGTGGTGCCAAAGCAAAAATAAGCCACGAAATGTTGGGCATGCGCACTAATATTTATACATGGTTGCCCTGCGGGTCCATTTTCGTGGTTCAGTCAAATTCAGGTGCTGAACTATGTGGTCGATATTGCTCTGTTCTTCCTGGAGATATTCCAGAAGAAGAAGATTCTGTTGTAAGCCCGACAGCAGGGTGAGTAGCATGAGCAGCAACCATTCAACACAGTACGGCGCCATTGTTGTTGTGATACTGTGTCGCGCATGCGTGTTTAGAGGCGACGCTATGACGCATGCGTGTAAGAAAAAAAATGCGGTTAGAGCTTAAAGATGGAAACGCGAAAACGGCGTTTCAAAATCTTCCCACTCTGAAGGCTTAATAAAAAAAAGATTGTTTACAGACTCCCGAAACGCCGGCTTCGTATGGATGAGAGGCTGGTTTGGTGAAAAATTTGTGCGTTTAGGCCAGGGTTTGACTTCGTGTGGACGGGGCCTAAGGAGGGGTTCGAGTTGTTGATCACTCATCAACTTACCTCCTCATGAATATCAGTCCTAATCCTCTATCAAAACCAGTCCAGAATAAAACAGAACCCATCTGTTTTTATGAATTATAATGACAATTAAGGTCTTTAATTTAAAAAAATTATTTAATGACTTTTTATGATTTTATGACCCGCGGAAACCCTGACCGAGAAAAGGATCAAAGATCGAATCTTCTGTGGAATGAAGTATAACCCCTGCAAGATGGATTCTCTACCTTGGAAAATGTTTGACCAAAATTAGGTGATTATATTTCAGGGCATAAACATCTAAATGGTTAAAAACATCTGAACAGAACATATTTGATTCATTTCTCAGGGGTATCAGAGGATATTTTCATTTTGTTCAGATTGTAACTACTAATACTAAAAAATCCTGCTTGTAACAAGGAGAGTTATTATTATTATTATATTATAAGCAGACACCAAAGCATACAGAGAGCTATGCTGCACACAGAAAAACATTCACCAACCTTGGTCATTTCAGCCGTTTGCACCAGTTTGTTTTTGCTTCCTGCGTACATCATCTGCTGCTCTGGTCTACAACCTGCCAACCACAAAAAAATGGTGTTACAGAAATAAGTAAAAATAAGTAAAAATATCTTAAATTAAGCGTATTTATCCTTATTTTGAGCAGGTAAATGAGATAGTTTGTCAATGGAATTAGTATTTTTACTCTTAAAATAAGATAATTAAATAATATGCACTTGAAATAAGACAATTCAATTGTTTTTTCTTGTTTTAAGTGTAAATTGTCTTGAAAAAACGACTTATCTAGATTTTGATTTTTTCCAGGGTAGATTTCAGATGCAGCATTTATAACCTGGAACGCATCATCAAATGTGGCACGGTGTCTGAATGCACCGGAATGTTTGCATCCAATAAAGAGCCTCATCATCCCAGTGCCCTGCAACTCTCAGACGGTCGGATTTAATTTAATTAAACTGTGAGCATGCAATCAGTTTCTACAGAAACATGCTAACAGCCTTGATTTGTTTTGCAGGAGCAGATCCAAGTTTAAAGCTGCAGGACGTCGCCCCCTATGGAGCAGAAATAGACTTACCCACTGGACTGGAGAAGATGAAGCAGAGCGGAAAGGATGTCCGTCCATCATCATGAAAATACTTATAACTGTAGACGACAAATGTTTCGCCCTGCTAAGGATGCTACACGTGTTTTTACTCAATAATGTGTAATTCCATTTTACAGAAAGCAATATCAGCATTCAGATTCAATTCAAAGGATATCTGGGTTGTCTCTCAGGCAGGAGATCCTTTAGCTCATCAGGAGATATGTCCTAAAGGAAACATTTTGTTCAGAAGGCTTAATATTTCATCATCATTTAAAAAGAAAGCAAAAAAAAAATGTATTTCAAAGCATATTAAAACAAATAACTTACCTCGTGCTCTTCATCAAGAATAACCAGCTGCTTGTCTTTATCAATCTTCACTGAAGGACAAAAACAACAAAGTCAACAATTGAATCTGAAGGGATAAAAGATGAAAGTTTTAGAGGGATGGAAACCAATATTTTAAAGAAATATTAATTTCTGTCCATTTTCAGAAATGACATAATTAAGCCAATAAAGTAGAGGAGAGAGTTTTGTTTTGTTTTGATCCATGCAACTCTACACCCGCTGCATTTAGACATGCTAACATGCTAAATTATACATGGCTTTATAAAGACAAAGACACTTAAGGTAATCTTGAATAAATGAAGTATGAAAATGTTTGAGAGGAAACAAATTAGACTAAAGAAAATGGAACAAAATCAAAGTAGCAATCCGGCCTTTAAATCAGGTGAAACTTCTGGTATGAGAGGAATGTTGTTCTTCTCGTCCCGTTCATAAAAGCTTCCAGTGTTGAAAAGATCTATGATTACTTAAATACATTTTCAATTTTAATACACAAAAAAAAACATTTTCACATCAACGAAAACATGAAACCCTTTAGAAATAAGCACATAATTCATAGGGTGGGAATTTGTGTTTTAGCCTCTTTCAGAATCAGATTATTTGGCAAAAATGTGTAAACATGCTGGGAAACTGACTTTGGATTGTCCAATACAGTGAACCCTCGTTTATCGCGGGGTTACGTTCCAAAAAGAACCCGCGAAATCCGTGAAGTAGAAACCTTTAGTTTTTTACAGTTATTATACAATGAAATACTCCATAAAACATTAAAATTAAACGAAAACTTTTTACAGGTCCAAGCATTTGTTTACAAATAAAAGTACTGTACAAACAATTGTTTTTTTTTTTTTTTTTACAAATAACTACTGTACTGTACTGTAAAATAATATAGTTATTAAAAAATAAAAAATTTTAATCATCAATACGACTGAAGAGTTAATATTGTGGGGATCAGCACCGCCCCACCGTGACGGATTGGAACGGGAGAAAATGAAAAATGATTATGAAATAAAAAATAGAAAGTACAGTAGGACAAATAGTGACTGACGTGTCCAGTACAGTATTTCACTGCTGCATCCTGACTCTGCTCTGTGACGCTTTTTCCTTCTAAAGCCTGCGGTGCAGGTGTGTGTTTTGGAGAGAAGAACATAGTTATCGGTAGTTGCTGTCACTCTTTTTTCTTCTGGGCCAAAAGATCCTTATAAACCAACATGCCGTAATTGACACACATTAGGGAGATGGCGCCAAGAGAGTGTTTAGCCAATCAGAATGCAGAACACAATAAATGATGCAAATCCGTGAAGCAGCAAGACCGTGAAAGGTGAACCGCGTTATAGCGAGGGTTCACTGTACTCACATTGTCATTATTTGTATAATAAAACCACAATAAATAAAAAAAAAACACATAAAGCTCCAACTTCCCCACTGTTTGCAGCAGTGTTAATTTTGTTGACGAAGACTATGACGAAAAATACTCGTCAACGAACCTTTTTCACGGACTTAAACTAAATAAAAACTAAATAAAAAGTGAGATATGACGAATAAAAACGAGACTAAACTATTAGGGAGGGACGAATGGTGATCCTATCAGAATTACTTTTTTTGTGGGACAAGTTGGGAAGAAATCCAATCAAAAGTTAGTTGCCAACCGCCATAGAAAGAAATCCAGGTGGCGGTAATGCGCCATAAAGCTGTGCGAAGAAGGAGAAGAAGAAGAGAGCGCGTATGATTGAAGCATAGAAGCAGCATTTTCGTAGCAGTAATAGCCTTTCAAAAATGAAATGAATAATAGACATGTTCCAACAGCTAGGGCGAAAAAGAAGAGTTGATATCTGGGCACACTTCACATATGACACTAAGGACAACAAGGCAGCCTGCAAACCGTGTGGAGCCAAAATATCCGGAAAAAACACCAACTTGAAACGCAGACGACTCATCCAGAGATACATGCGAAGGTAAGCATACACGCTAAGCATACAAGGTTATTTTTTATTTGATTAACCGCTGTGTTTGCGCTAAACCTGGAATAAAATAGACATTTTTTTGAGTGGTTTATCCATTTCAATAATAACATCTTGAAAATGTTATATGCATTGCATATCATTCAGGGAGAATGCACTTTTTCAGGGAGCAAAGCCACAGTTAATCTTTTTGAAATTCAAAATAAAATACATGTTTTGTATCTGTAGCTGTTCATTCTGTGTCTAAATCTTGATAGATACTTTATTGATCCCCAAGGGGAAATTCAAGTCTAATTCAAATCTAGAATGAGACTAAACTAAGACTAAAAGACTTAAGACTAGACTAAGACTAAAACTCTTTTGACATTTAGTCGACAAAAACTACACTAAGACTAAAAGATTTCAGATGACTAAAATATGACTAAAACTAAATGGTGTGTTATTCAAAAGACTAAGACTAAGACTAAATCAGAATTTGCTGTCAAAATTAACACTGGTTTGCAGGGTATTGTTAAAGGTCCCTTAGGAGCCTTTAGGTTTTTTTCCTATACAGAGAACAACAGGCAGCTAGACCTCATAACCGTTGGCTTAATGTTGGGCGTCAGTAATCTGGTTCCCTTATTTCCTTGCTGGTATCTTTTACTTTGGTTTTATCTTACATCTACATGCAACAAACCAGCAAAGTGAGGTGGAAACATTCACTGGAAATGAGGTTAAATAGATGCTTGCCTTAACGGCACCTTCCCTTCTAAATTCTGTTAAAACATCAGGTATAGTTTGGTATCTTAAGCACATTTCTTTCAATTTGGCTTCATCTTTATCAATTAATTAAGGTGTCAAATCCGTTGCAGGTTTTTTTTTTTTATTATTTGCATTTTTATCAGGCACTAATTTGTGAAACCATATGATTAAAAGAGGATACACTTCATTTTGCTCTTAAACCATGTTGGATCTTTAGAAGGCTGAATTTGGAGAGGATCCAAGCTTCCTCCAGGATGAACACAAGACCAAACCTAAATAACGAAGGAGCAGAAAAAGGCGGACCACTCACTGATGATGGCGGCATTATTGGTTTCCTTCCGGAAGCGGAACTCCTTCAGCTTCTTCACCAGATTTTCATCCACATCACACACAACCAGTGATTCACTCTGATTGGGGAAAATAAAAAAAAATTAACAAATGCAAAGATTACGAAAATGACTGAAATAAGTCAGGCATGTATCTTAAATATCTAAAAATAAAATGGGACAATAAACTAAACTACATTTGCCATCTTTTATTCTAATTTAGTATATCATTAGTGTAAATCTTAAAAATATTTGCGAGTATGATATAATATTTTTTGCTTTTGCTCATAAAACAGAAAATGTGAACAAAAATAAAATTACAGATTTACCTTCATGGAACGTTTAAAGCATCAAATCAGTTGTAGCTTTAATGCAGCTTTTTCTCTTTAATTTGTTAATCTTATGTAAAGGTGCAGCAGTGCAGGAGTCTACAAGTAATTTGCATTAAAATAAAAAATAATGATATGATGGGCAAGAACAGGAACTGAACAGGAGCAGCAACACTGATAATGACACTACTGCCTTGATGCGTTTATTGTGAAAACTCATTAAATTCTATTGATCTACTGTGTATCATCATCTGTTTTAAATCATTAAACACAGACAAGGCTTGGTGTTTATTTTGAGGGAAGATTTAAGCCGATCAAATCTTGTCCCCTTTATATAAACAGTTGTTTCAAATGTAAAACAGGAAGTGCCTCCTCACTTCCACCTATTGTCCCTCTGATGTCGGCCTTCGGGGCAAACAGGCAAATATTCTCCAAAGCTTAACAACAACAACCCTGCAGACTCATCAGAGTTCACCGTTATCACATCTTCCTCCCGATTCACCTGTTTGCTTGTTTTCCTTTATGAGGTGTTTTTTTTTTTAGCCTTAATTAGAAAATCTCTGATATGGTATGAGGTGGCGGCAAAGCTAAACACATATTCCTTGACTAAAAACAATGCATTTTTTTTGTTTGTTTTTTATTCCTGGTTTTAATACCACAGAAATTTTAAATCTGTCCATTTTTACAGATCATAAAGTCTAATAACAAAATGTAGGAATTTCTTTTATGTAAACTCCCCTAGCAATTGCTGAATCTGCCAGATGAAAGTCATCGACAAAAAATGTTTTCACTCATAAAAAATAAATTATTTTGGAAGCTTTTCTGGTGATGAAAAAAAACAAAAAAACACATGACTTACAAACTAATGGAGGACCTACAGTTGGAAAGCAATACACAGCATGTCTGTTAAGCAGCTAACTGCAGCCTCTTCATGAGCAGACAGTCTGACTAATTATTAGTACCGTAAAAAAAAGCATGTGCTAAATTGCCCACTTGGAAGCCAAAATATCTGCTGAGCAGCCGGCCAAGGTTCGAATCAGGCCTGTGGTTGCCACATGTCTCTCCCCCTCTCTCATTCCCCCTTTCCTGTCAGTGTAGGGACCAAAAAGGAGCCACTACTGCTGTAAAAAACTAAAAGAAAAACCAAAACACCTGTTAAATCGCCCTCTTGCAAGCCTAAAAAAAACGCCTGAACTATATGTACCTTTTTTTCACCTCCAACTTTCAAAAAGTCTTTGCAAACCACTGGCAATAACTATGGAAATGAAAGCACTATGACTGTTTTAGTTCGTTTTTTTGTGTTGGATTAACTGTTTCTATTCTGTTATAGCAACAGTTTAAATAAAATGCCTCTTGCCATTTTTTGCAAACTTGCCCCACCTTTTTACAATTTCCTTTTACAAACTGGTCCAACCTCTGCATACATAAAGTGTTTGCTGAAATTGTATTTCTGCCATTTCAGCAAATGTTCTGCAAAATATAAAAACTAAATAACAAAGGCTAGTTTAAATTGATAATAAGTTTCCCCTCCTTCTTGGCACAGAAGCTGGTGAACACTGAAGATACTGATGATGCATAACTTCATAAGCAGGAGGTTGTAGCAGCCTCGTTAACGGTACCAACTTCTTCTGGGGTTTTAAAAAGATAGGAGTTTCCAAAGTGCTAAAAAAGAATGAAAACAAGTCCTTTTAAAGGTTTAAAGTCCTCTTAGTAGAAAGCAATGGATTGTGTTGGGAGTGTCTGAAGTTTCCTCCCAGTAAAAAGAACATAAAGCACCACCCCTCCTGCACCTGTTGCTGCTAACCTGTCTATCGGGTTGCTCAGAGAAAACTCCTGTATGCTTTTCTCACTTGAAGTTATTCAGCCAAAGACATTTTTCTCTCCAAATACTTCAGTAAGTAAAACATTTGTAACGTCAGTATGTTCGTTAAGCTGCTAACTATTGGCTCTAATTAAACAGAAAATATCAGTTATGATTGTGTTAGTCTCTCAAAAGTAGAACAGCAAAAAATTTACATTTTGCTCACTGGGATCCTGGAAAAATACATTTTTTTGGGGAGGGGGGGGGTGTTGGGGTTCATTTTCATTTTTGCATATAGTAAATATATCTAACATACATACCAGTATGTCACATTATTTTTAATGAACTGCAGGATTTTTTCTTGTAAGAATATCACTAAGCTTTTTCAAAACTGGTATTTCCATTATTATACTGGAGAAAAAAAGAATATAATATTTTACTACTTATCAAAAGATGCATAGAAAAGCAGCAGCTGAGAGTTTTCCTTTGTTGGAATCAACAACAGTTTCTAATTTAACTTTCTGCAATCGTGCAATCTGACCGATCTGAATCCAGAGGGAAACACCAGCCTGAACAGGATATTATCGGTCTGTGTCACGTCCACAGGCACGGAATTACATAACCACTTCACAAAAACATAAAAACACCCAGACTCTCTGCACATCTTTGATTGCACCTTCCTGACAGAACAGATGGCTGCTGGGAGTCAGGATTTCACTGAGCCCTTGGAGAGATCCTCACAGATTAAGAGGAGATTGCTGCCTCTGAGGGTTTGGCTGTTTAAAGAAAAACCGACGGGTTTTAATAAAGGAACAGGAGAGCACCGCCTGCTACATTTATTCACATTCCTTTGGATTGTCCGATCGCTGTGGCCAGAGGGGCTGATAATCCCTGATTAGCCTGTTCTAATCCCACCATCAGTGCCTCTCATGTCAGATAGTGAATGATAATTATATTGACAGACAGAGCAGCACATGTTCAAACACGCAGACTGAAAGCTCATCGCCATAAACAAGGCAGCAGCCAGACGTGTTCAAACCCAGAACTACAACCTTCTGCGGGAAGGATACCGCACATTCATAACAGGAAATACAACGTACTGCATTTCAAAATAAAAGCATCTGGTACACATCTATTAAACAAGGTAACGCCATTAGTGGCAACAACAAGCCGGGATTAGGAGACTGAAAATAGATGAATACAATTTTTAGTAGATAGCCTAGAAATATGTGTGCCACATTCCACTACTTTATACGGAAGGGGATGAGGGCCATGGAAAAAATAAAAACGTTTTTAATATTATTTCGGTTTAATAAGGAAAATAAGTCAGAATTCAGACTTTAAACTCAGGATTCCTACTTTAATCTCTGAATTCCGACTTTAATCTCAGAATTCCAACTTTAATCTCAAAATTCTGTGGAAACTTATTCGTTTGTTTGTTTGATTTTAAATCGAATTAATTACACATACCATAAAATAATTGACAATTAACTGTTCTATTTGGTTCAGGGTTCCCAGACATTTCTCAGTTTTCTGTTAACGTCTGAAATTTGACTCATATTTTGTCGGTTTGGGTTAGGTTCGTATTGTTAGTTTACTGTTTTAGTTCTGCTTGTAATTTCAGAATTGTTGATTGTTTTTTCGTTTTGTTTCATTATGTCATGGGTGTGGGGTCCTCATTTTGACTTTTTTCGCTGTGTTTTGTTTGGTGTGTGCCGGCATGTTTTGGTCAGGCCGTCGTGATGTTTGTTGGTTTTTTTTTTTCATTAGTTGTTTTTTTTTAATTGCTTTCTGTTCGTGTGTTAATTATATTTATTCAGCAGGGGCCCTGGGTCTTTTTTTATGCTTGTGTTTTTTTTGCTCGCTGTCAGCTTTCATTTTTGTCAGTGAGGCTTCTTGCTTTTTTTTTCTTTTTTCTTGGGGTCCATTTTCATTTGGGTTCATTTTTTTTTGTTTTTCGTCGGGCTTCTTCGTTTTCTGTTAGTTTTTTGTGTTATTTCTCATTTATCCTATATGAGTCAAATTTCAGACTTTTTCAGAAAACTGAGAAATTTCTGGGAACCCTGAACCAAATAGAACAGTTAATTGTCAATTATTTTATGGTATGTGTAATTAATTCGATTTAAAATCAAACAAACAAACGAATATGTTTCTTAATTTAAGATAAAAACAATACACATGACGAAAACACAATTTTAGCCTCGTATTTGGTATAGGTCTTTTCTTTTATTTTTTAAACCCCACCGGAAGTGGCTCGTGCTTGCGGCGAACACGTCATCCACTCTACAGTAGGTGGAAATAATGCTAGGCTAGCAGGCTAACGCTTCACAATCATATCACTTCGCATGAAAACTCCCAAAAACTTCTTGTCTGTTCCCGCTGAGGGTCTAAGCCTGTGAGGCGTAAACAAAAGCAGCTCTTTGGACCGGAAACAGTCAAACTTACCATAATTGTAGAGTTAAAAATCTCCCTGAAGCCGCAGCTGCTGCTCTGAATGGCAGAAACGATCTAAGTGGATTTTTTTTTTCCTATCATCCTGTGACTGGTTGACCAATCCCTCACAGGCTCCCCCTACTTTAAACCAGATCCCAGCAAAATCTCTGCAAGACAATGAAAACACAATGAACAATGCAACACTTTATCTGTTTATATTTTAACACATTTTAAGGGCCTTTTTGTAACGTATTTAAGCTCTTGCTGATAGTTTTTTATTCCCATTTGTTATAGAATATTAACATAAACTTATTTTACACCTTTAAAAATGCCAAAAGCGTCTTGGTAACATAACCCTGTAACCTTCATTAAGACACAAATGTTTATCTGTTTACCATGTCTCCTATTTATTTATTTACTTATTTATTTTAATGTATCACTATCATGAACATTTTAATTGATTTAGTTCTCTGTCATTACATTCTGAGTGTTTTGGTAAATGCAGACTAGTAACTCGGTTAAATCTAGAAAAAGTGTCGGATTTTATTTGTTAAATATAATATCAATTATACCTTTTTTAAAGAAAAAATATATTTTTTTTAAACTTTAATACAATATATGTAAAATGCTTCTGACATTAAACATCAATAACTGAAATTTCGAAAAAAAACAAAAACAAAAAAAAAAACGATATTGACATGCAGGTATGCATAATCAGATTTATGAATTTGGTGTTTAATTCTTCATTTAGAAATAGCAACAGATTAATAAATACAATTTACAATTCCACTTAAATAATTGGATTTAAAATGGGCAATTAAAAAAAGAGCACATTTTTAATTTAAAATGTTCTGTTTCAGTGACTCTCTAGGTCCTCCGTAGTTATATGCCATATCTCATACCCATGAATGAATGGAATTAGATAATCATTCCCTTCATGTTATCTTTGATGCAAAAGTTAAAAACAATAGTACTGACTCCAACCTATATAAATTTAAGTGAAGCGTATTTATATGAAGTAAAGCTTCATATAAACCTTTAACAGACTCTGAAAAAAATGGATATTAATATGTCTTTGGATCTTGACTGGCAAATCATATGGACAAATGTCTTTTCGAATCATCAGCATATTCACTGTAAATGTATTCATTGGTGTTATTCAACTGGCGTACTACAAACTACACCAGATTAAATGTAGTGATAATCCATAGTGTGAAGTAATCTGACTCTGAGCAGGAAGTGGAATCCACTCATGGTGATGCCTCTGCTGTTCCTCAAAATCTTTAATGGCCTTTTTGGTTGCATATCTTTTCTATGTACAACTTAAATATATGAATAAAATAAGTAATAAATGTCACAAAAACACTTAGGGACATCATTAAAGAGCCATTTAGCTTTTTATTATAATACTAGACCTATTTTTTAAAAGGCAAAAATGTTTTAAGACGACTGATGACAAACGTTTCTATTGTTGCATTGGGATATTAGACAAAGGTAGCTTGGATAAATATAGACTGTAGTTTTAAATAAGAATTTAATTAATGATGGAAGTAAGACTATGAAAGTAATGTTACCCAATGTGAAAAACAATAAACTCTCCCCTTTAACTTATAACAAGTACTTTTAATAGTTGTCAATCTGTTATTCTATTTCTATTTTACATCTAATTTGGTATCCAGATTTTGACCAAGCAACTCAGAAAACCTTTGAAGAATGATGGCTGGACTTTCTCCTCAGTCGTCCAGGATTTGAAGGTTTGATGCAGCATCAGACAAAATTATCACCACAACCCTGTTTGACTGCAGGCAGGAAGAGTTTTTGTTGTTCTGTTAACGTTGTGTTAAATTTATATCAAATTCAACAGGACACACACCTGGCAAAAAGATTGTCATTGTTCTTTGAAGTCCACAGAGTGCTTTCCCATTATGTTTCAAGGACGTTTCCTCTAAATGTCTTTTCTATTTCTTATTCTATATCAGGTAGATGGACCTTTTTATACTTCATGATCAGTGATCCCAGACTTGAAAATCTCCAAAGGTTTCCATTGTTTTGCTATTTCTTTTTTTTAATACTCAATTATATATCCACACTGACCTAAACTGAGTTCAAACTTTAAATGTTATTCTGGGTTTCTTTGTGACCTCCTGCATTATTCGCTGATGTGTTATAGGAGTTTTTTTGGTCAGAACAGTTTGGGTTTGGTTAATTTTATCTGTTTTAAAATAAATTTTGAACTATATTTTAAGAACAGTGTTAAGACACCAGTGGCAGAGGCGTAGCCAGAAAGTTTTTATAGGGGTGGCCAGGCAATAACCAATGTACACTGAGGGGTGGCTGAAGGTGGGTAGGCCCCAGAACCTCAGGGTCAAGCCTAATATGAGAATTACTCTACTTTCCTACAGCCTTTGCTAAGAAATAGATGCATGTATTTAAACATCTGTGCTTTCTAGATTAAAGGTATAGTGGAAACAATTCTTTCAGGTTTGAGTTCTGGGGCGAACAACTTTTCTATTGTCCTTACCTACTTTTATCCACAATCATTCTGCATAAAATTAATATTTACAAGTACAAATATCTAAATAAATTAATCATTTAATACGTTTTTATTAAAATAGTTATTCATCTATGATTTCACTAAAGACTCTTAGATGACTCACAGAGACTGATCGTTATCTCTTTACCCCTATAACACAAATTCTAGTTCTGAGAAGAGCATGAATTCTGTAATTATCATCTTTAATATTAGTATATTGATGTGTATAATTAACCACAAGAATAGTTCGAGGGTGTGGCACTGACCTGCCACTCTGATCGCTTAACAAATTAGGAAAATGTTGCCACGACATTGATTATTAAATCTGTTAAGCTAGCGATAGTTTGCATAGGAAAGCGCTGAAACGGAAGTGCGGCACACACAAACGGAAGTTGGACCCAGAGTTACTTCCGCGTTTCAAAATAAGGTGGATATTATCATAGATATCCATAATAAAGGATTTATTATGGATATCTATGGATATTATAGGGTAGAAAATGGTAGGGGTGGCCAATGATTGGCTAAGGGCATCTAGCCCCGCCCCTGATCAGTGAAAATTATATGCTTACAAAAAACGATTTCCCTTCATATCCACTGTGCTAAATGGAGAAATTCTAAACCTTCCTTTCACTGGTTTATTAATGACTTTAAAACCTATTTTTCTTCTCTTAAAAAGATTTTTAAAAATGACAAATATGCCAAAATATTGAGAATTGATTTCTCCAAACATCTGCTATTCTAAGCGCATTCACCTTTTTGTTTTTATTATTTCTATGGCTCTGTCTATGTTTTATTTAAATGTTTGCTAAGATAAATTCCCTGGTAGTTGTCTTACTTTTTTGTTTTTCTTTTATTAATTGCTCTTTATCTATTCATGTACACCTTTGCTATCCTCTCTGAGAGCATTTTTTTATGTAGATGTTTTTGACTAAATAAAAAAAAAAAAAAACGATTTCCCTGTTTTTATAGATTTTGATGCAAATATTTTTTATTTATTTAAGGAATTGTGTTATAAGGTTAAATAAAGTTTTAAATCTGTCTGTCAGTCTATTCCTTTTACTGTAAATTGTAACTAAAGAGTCGTTTTGAGGTTTTTGCTTAGGATGGTAAAACATTTTCGTCCATCTAATATTTACATATCTGGATTTGTTTAGAAAAAAAAAAGATTATGATTATTGCAAATATTAATAAAATAAAAAAAGGACAATTTTTGAAAGATGTTTCTGGGGGCGGATTTGGAGGTGTTTCCACCGGAAGTGGCTCCGCGAGCTCCTTTGCAGGAAGTGTAGTTTTTCCAAACACACCTACCGTTAGCTTCCACTGCTTAGCAGCGCCAGGCTAAAGGAGTTGGCTAACAGGGTTTCGGAGCTTCTAAAAACGTCACCAGCTGTCATTCAACAAGTGTCTTGCTTTTAAACAGGTATCGTATAACATCAGTTCTCTATTTTTCTTTCTTACCATAAATGTAGACCAAACAAACCTAAACTTAGCAGGGGTTAGCTAAACGGTTAGCCGAGAATATCAGTAGTTTTTCACATTGCTAAAACATCCCCACCGCCTCCACAGTGATTTAGAGGCTCTTCCTTGTTATAATATTGTTGTTTTTAATGTTTTACTGATGTTGAGTTATTTTCTGTCCGTCGCTGTGGACTTTATGATTCACCATTTCAGGGTGGAAACATTTACTCAGAGCTTTTTGGACCTGCCCACATATATTTACAGCTTGATAAAATGTGTTCGAAGTACTTCATACTAAATTAAGTCTCTTTTTCTATTTTTTTTTTTAGATCATGTCAGATTTCTCGGTGAGTTTATTGATTATTTGTATTTAATCCATGTTGAAATAGCTGGATTCCTTTTTTAGTTTGCTGTGGAAATAACTTGTTTTTGTTGTGGGTGGAGACTGTCATTTGTACTTTCTTTCTCTCTCTGTCTGTAGCTGTCTGATGCTTTAGGAGACGACACACCGAGCCAGGCTAAGAAAACAAGCACTAATCCAGCTGTTCCTGCCAGCAACTATCCCCCTGCTTCAAACCCAGGATGGCCCGGATCCGCCCCTGGGGCCCCCTCTCAGCCCTCAGCACCAGCTGACTTCAGCGGTGGCTTTTCTGGCCCAGGAGCTCCGGGGCCGTTCCAGTACCCCTCAGGTCCCGGAGCACCGGGGCAATACCCGGGGCAATACCCGGGGCCTCCCTCAGCACCTGGTGGCTTCCCTGCTGGCCCCGGAGTACCTGGACAATATCCTCCTGCTCCTGGAGCTCCGGGTCAGTTTCCCTCGGGTCCAGGGGCGCCTGGACAGTTCCCTGGGCAGTATCCATCTGAAGGAACTCCTGGACAGCTACCGGGAGGCCCGGCTCCTTACCCAGCAGGACCGTTCCCCTCTGGTCCTGGTGCTCCCGCTGGCCCTTATCCAAATGTGCCATTCCCTGGAGGCAATGGGCAGTACGGACCAGGAGGTCAAGGTGGATTCCCCCCTCCAGCCGGTCCAGGATCTTTCCCTTCATTCCCTGGTGGTGGTTTCCCCCCAATCCCACCTGGGTCATGGGGATCACCAGGGGGAGGTTTCCCCCCCGCTCCTGCTCCCTATGGTCCTGGCCCCATGGGTCCGTATGGGGGTCCTGCCGGTCCAGGAGGCACACTGGTGAGTACAAGCTCTTCCTCGACGTTATATCTTGCTTACTTGCTGGATTTTTTTTCCTTTCTTTTGTAAATCCTATCTGGTGTTTGAGGGAAAACCATCTGGGGGTCGGCTCCTAAAGGCTCGTTCATTTGAAAGTTATTTCTCTGCATCTGCTGGTGGGATCTGCCTAAGAGGTGCATTTGATTACATGTTTCCCATCTTGGTCTCTGCTTGGGTGCAATGCAAATATAAAGTCATAGTACTGTTTGTTTAGTGGAAGTCAACAGGAATGTATTTCTGTCTTTCAGCCCAGATATAATCCACCATATTAATGAAAGCAATGAACTCAACTTTTCAGTCGGACACGGACATCCCATCCAGCCTCATCTCGTGGTTTGATCGGTGCCAAAATGCATATAAACGACTGGTGTTCAGATGCAGTGTTAAATCTCCAGGATTTAATTCTTTAAGTGCAATATGATCTAATTTACTATTATTTACAGATGATGTTTACCTAATCAGTGCAACTTTAATCTATTGGTGTAATCTATCAGCACTTGTCAGATTCAGCTCTGGCTCGTCCCTTTCATGTATGATTTTAATAAAAACTTTGATTGATTGGTTCCATGTGGCTCAGGTTTTGGTTTGTGCAGATGTTGGATATTTACTGTGAAAAATGCCCCACATCTTACCGGTCAGTGTGACCTACTCCTTAGTGCTGAAACAAATGGAGAGAATGAGGTATTGCAGTGGGAATGTGAGGAGCGTCAATTTTAATTGTTTTGTGAATTTTAGCTTATTGCTTGGTTCGTTGAATTCAGCAAAATAGAAACCTGGAGCTCATCATCAGGATATTATCAGCTGGGTAAACGCCATTTCTCCTTTTGCATCCTTAAAAGAAACAATAATTAAAAAAAAAAAAGCATTGAAAGAATGTTTGAATATTTCTTCCTTAGTGGAGGAGAACAAATACTGTCATTATTTACACTGTAAACATTTCTTTCAGATGGTGCCTTATGATCTCCCCCTCCATGCTGGGATTATGCCGCGACTTTTAATCACAGTAATTGGAGAACCCGTCCCTGGTGCACAAAGGTACACATTTCCTAAAGCAATCCTTAGAGTCTGTTCAAAGTCACTTCAGGAAGGAAGCAAACACTTGAACAGCTCAACCTCCAATCCATCAAAGTAGCATAAAGTTGAAGCCTGTTACAGGAGTCTATCAGTGCTGCCACTCATTTATGAGTTAACAGTTGAATCATGCATCTGATAGTGTTCTGACCTCTTTAACTTCCTTACAAGTTCAGTCTACAGCAGCAAACTTAATTGTTAGTTCTTGACATTTGTTCTTGACATTGTGGCACAAAGTATTGCAAACTATGAAGTGGAAGGGAATAGACGGATCTTAAGGCTTGCAAATAAAGTTCGATAGAAGTTTCAATCAATTTCTGTTCCTTCCTGTTTTCTCCTACATTGCTAGATAAGATCCCGGTCACTAGTTGCCTTAAGGCCAATTTACGGTATGCTTCTGACGCATAGCCTCTGCATCCGTCAAATCTCTCTGTGGCGACCACGCCCCCCGCGCAGTGGTTCTGCAACCGTCCTCGCGCACCTAACAAAAATCCTGACAACGCGTCCGACGGTCGCAAACCCGCGCAGACCTGAAGTGGAACTGCACAGACAAAAAGCAGCTGTGATTGGTTCTTGGTACGCCTTTCCGGCTGTCTGTGTGGTCATCCTTCTTGATTCGGTGCCGGGCGCGCCATTTTTAAAAATCAAGGAACAATTACAATGGAAAACTATGACGAAAGGTTAATCAGTCTTTTTGCCAACTCCGTTAACAGAACCTGTTCCTCTTCGATGTCTAGCAACTCTAGATCAATCTCCGTGACATCTTGCAGATGCGCCATTGTTGTTTTGGAAGATAAACATTCCCGCCGGCGTCGCCAAAGGTTTCGTGACCACCTGCCAAAGTTCTCGTGAGTTCTCCAATAGCCTCCCCCCTGCGCTTTGGCGGGAAAGTGCTGAGCGTCCCTAGAAATTCCAGACCGACGGTGCAGAATCATACCAGCAAAACTGATTCGCGACCAGAACCAAGCAAAATTTGATGTGTGCGGCTGGAGAAGTATAATCTGCCCTTTAAGAAGCCAAGAGATGGAGCAAACATAAAAAAAAAAGTTCTTGTTTCATGAGACCAAGATTGAACTTTTTGGGTGATGTACAGAACAGCCATTTATTTTTTTCTCACTTAAGATTCCTCGTAAAAATGACCAATTTAAAATCTAGCTTTGTGTTGTGTTATCCCCTTCAGGAGGTGACCCTAATTTAAAATGCAATGAAATTCATGCAGTGAAACATGCATGTAAAGTGATTATGTTTCAGAGCAAAGAATGGAAATTCAACAAACTAAATGTTTTCAGCTAGTATCACACAGTTAGCAAGTTTATCAGTTGTGATTACACATAATAAAAAAAAGATGAATGGATGTCACTCTGAGCTATGGAAGCCTAAGGAGTGGATTATTGAAATAAATCCTGATTTTCCAAAAATAAAATCTTTATAAACCAAAACTTTTAGTCATTTTAATTGATTAAACGCGTTGACCTGGTGTACGATAGAAATCTAAACCTGCACATCAACCCAAACAGATGGCCGCTGGTAAACATGACAGTGGCTGTAGCATGCTGTGGGGGTCCTTTGGTTCTGTAGAACTTAGAAATCTGTTATAAATTTATGCTAAAATGGTTGAAGCTGGGGGAAAAAAGCAATGTTAATTGTAAACCTTTAAGTTAAATTTATGCTTATTGTTTTTGCGCATTTAAATTATGTCATTTTAGCCTCACGCACTCCGCATGGCGTCACCATGGCCAGAATTTCCCCACAGCACACCTGGGAAAACCAGTAACTACTTGAGAAAGCACCTAATGGGGGGAAACTTGGTGAACTAGCAACAGCTCCTACCGGCAAGAGTTTGCTAATTTAAACTTTACTTCGACATTTTGTGATTTAGATCATAAATATTGCTTTGACCACACTGGAAAAAAATCCAAATCTAGATCAGTCATTTTTTCTTAAAATAAGTGCATTTGTTCTTGATTGAGGAGGTAAAAGAGACGTTTTGCAAATGGAACAAGAAAATTTACACTTAAAATAAGAAAAGACAATTGCTTCGTCTTATTTCAAGTGCATGTTATCTGATTATCTTATTTTAAGAGTAAAAATACTCATTCCATTGCAAATCATCTGATTTACCTTTTCAAATTACGTGTTAATACACTTAATTTGTGAAATTTTTACTTATTATTAGATCGTTTATCCAGTGCAACAGATTGCAGATTTGATTTAGCTGTTTTGCGAAGTAGAAAGATTTGAAATAATGTTCCGAGTTTAAAAATCTGGTAAAGACGCACCCTAAAACACTTAAGGCAGCTTTTGCTCTGAAATGTGGCTCCTAATAAGTAACTTCTGTTTCCACTTCACAATCTCCCTCTTTTATTTGGGGCAGTCGTATTAAAACATTACGAGTCGTTGTTTTTTCACCAGCTTGTATATTTTACTAGTCCAGCATATTTGAAAATATATTTTGGAAAATAATTAATTGGAAGTAGACTTGGTTCCTTAAAGAATATTTGATAAACAAAAATGTAAGAGAAGTTTCTTTAAAGTTATTCATAAGTTTTATCATGTTTAAGTATTTTTGATAAAAAGATATAAATGGGATTTGGACCTAATGAAGAAAAGCTTATTCTTTCTTTTTTGGGATTGTAACTAAGCCAAAATTTTCTGGAGAGATATGTCAAGGTTTTTTTCATCAAAGAAATCTCAATATCACTTTATTTTGTGATTTACGGTAAATAACCTATTCACAGCTCCAAATATTTACAACAAAAACCAAATTTCTAGATTTTATTTTCCTCTATTAATATCTACATAAAATCCTTCAAATGTAGCTGAAATGCTAAAACTATTCAAATGATAAATGCCCTTAAAAAGTTGCAACCCTCGAGTACAGGTTGGATTTTGATGTAAAATAATTGCTCTATATTCTATAAAGCCCTTTGATGTTGTATCTGAGTGTAATTATTAAGGTTCTATGTTGTTCTTGTTTGTTCTCTGTTTGCAATAATAATAAAAAAAGAAATTAAAACCTGTGGCTGTAACCTGAAAAAGTTCGAGGAGATATTTTTTTTAGAATATATTGTTGAAAGAAATATTTTTATGGTTTAAAAAGTGTGTGTGTTTGGGGGAGTCTTTAGCTTTTTATTTCTTTTTTTATTTGTTGTTGATTTAATCTTATGTAATGTAATTTTTCCTCAGGTTCCAGGTTGAGCTAATTAAAGGTTCAGATATCGTCTTTCACTTCAACCCCCGCTTTACGGAGCAAACCGTTGTCCGAAACTCCAACCTTGGAGGCCACTGGGGCCCAGAGGAGCGTGAGGGGCCCTTCCCCTTTGTCCAGGGCTGCCGTTTTGAGGTCAGATGCTCTCTACCTGCATTTTAATTATACTCTTTATACATCCAACAAAAGGCGCTAATTTGTAAGACGTGCTGAAAAAACCAAATCACTGCAAAAGGTAGCAGTACAAATTTATTCCTCCACCTAAAAAGTAATCTGCTGCAAAATGAAGAATGTTGTAAACCGCATGTTCACGCTCCCCGCTCACCAATTAAAACGTTAAATAAATCAGCTGTGAAGCCGATGATGTCGGCATCGTTGGTTGAAAAAGCAATTAAATATGAGGGAAAAAGGAAGAGATGGAGGGAAATCACAGACGTTATTAAGATGCTCTAATACAGGGGTCACCAACACGGTGCCCGTGGGCACCAAGGGGCCCTCCAGGACCACATGGGGGCCCTCAGCGTCCTCTGAAAACAATATCTCACATTGAAATTTAATTTGACAATGTTGCTCTTCTTTTTTAATAGTTTATAGAGCATTTAGACAATAATACAGATTAAAAATTACATTATCTAGAAGAAAATGATAAATTAAAAGTTTATAGGCCAGCATTAGTAGCCCTTCTTATGGCTTAGTAGCCATGAAGTAGTTCTCAGCCTTAAAAAGGTTGGTGACCCCTGCTCTAATACCTGTGATGTGGCCTTGTTCAGACGGTTTTGCAGAACTTTTCTAAAGTTAGCAATGTTCTCAATTTTACAACTTTTTCTGCTTCTTCAAAATTTCCACCACGTAAAGATCAATGCAAATAGTTTCGAAATGCTCCGATAATGCTCATATTTTTTTAACAGTAGTTCGACTTTTTTTTTTTTTTTCTTGAGATCACTTTCTTTTATCATTCCGCTTTTTTTAATTATTCACAAAAGAGGGCTTGTTTATTTAGCATTTTATTTGCTTTGTTTCCTTTTTGGTTGCTAGAATCATGTTAAAGGTCTAATACTGACACCAAAAGACATAATGAGTGAGAATTATTAGTGAAAAGCTTTGAGCTGGTTAAAATAAAATGTTTTAAATTTGAAACCATAAGTTAGATTGAGTATATCACAGCAATTTTATGCACTCTATTGTTTTTTAAATTAATTTAAACATATCTTTATATATATTGATATAGCCAAAATATATGTTATTAGATTTTCTTCATATCTATGAAGGACCAACTCTGCCATATTTAAAAATAAATACAGAAATAAATAAATGCTCAATAAATGTATAAGCATACAATTAATTGCCAACAAAAAAGTGAGACATAAATGTATATAACTCTTAATTAGCTTCTTTATTTATTTGCCTTTGTAATATTTACCTTATTTATTTTTCTGTCCTTTATAATCTTCAACTTAATTTTTTAATTACTTATATTTTTAAGTATTTATTTATGTGCATGTTATAATATTTTTGTCTGTTTTATTCTTCCTTTGTATTTTTTTACCTTAGTTATTTCTTCGCTGCTGTTTATTTCTCTCTGCCTTTTTACATTTCTGTCTGCCCTTTTTACATTTCTCTATGCATTTCTATGTCATTATGCAAATGAGGAGGGGGTGTGTCCTAGAGAGTCAACTTCTGCTCATTGGTTGGCTTGGCGTTCCATCTTCTTAACTCACAGAGCTCAGAGTACTAAGTTAAATGTTCTCTTTTCTGTTGCTGTTGTTCAATAAAAGTACGTTTTAAGATCATTTGAGGCGAGAACCTTATACTTTTAAGCATCACCATATGGCCCATTCACAGATTTAATGCGCAATTTAAAAGAAAATGTGACGAACTTGAGAGGACCGTGGCAGCCAGCGGAGCTCCGAAGCTGACGGCAGCCAGGTCTATAGCCAGGCTATGATGGCGATTTTTTGTTGTGTTTGGCAAAGTCCATACTAAAGTTCTAATGACTTCAGACTCGACATCAGACTCTAACATGCACATAAATAAATACTTAAAAATATAAGTAATTAAAAAATAAAGTTGAAGATTATAAAGGACAGAAAAATAAATAAGGTAAATATTACAAAGGCAAATAAATAAAGAAGCTAATTAAGAGTTATGTACATTTATGTCTCCATTTTTTGTTGGCAATTAATTGTATGCTTATACATTTATTGAGCATTTATTTATTTCTGTATTTATTTTTAAATATGGCAGAGTTGGTCCTTCATACATATCACCCAGCCCTAGTTGGAATACCTTTTTTTAAAAATATATATATATATAAATTTGGGATGAAAATGCAGATTAAATGAAGTAACCCTTCATATTTCTCTTGCTGCTCTTTCAGTTGAAGATCCTAGTTGAAGAGGACATGTTCAAAGTGGCTGTGGACGGCACCCACCTGCTGGAATATGAGCACAGAGTGGGCGGTCTGGAAGAGGTGACCCTGCTGCGGGTCACTGGAGACGTCATCCTGTACAGCGCCGCCCCGAGCATGATCTGAACCGGAGCCCCAGGCTGTCCTGGAGATCCTCTTCAAATTATTAGCTGATGTATCGGACGGCCGCCTCCATGCATGATGGAGCTGCAAATACACCCTGCAAAGTGCAATCGTCCCTCACTTGGCACATTTATTGAAAAGAGTGACTCAGATTGAATTAAGTCGGCACTTGATCATATTTTATTTTCTAATTCTTATTTTTCTCACTAAAAAAATTCTAATTAAAAAATTAAGTTTTCAATTAAAATCATAAAATCCGTTAAACTTATTTTTTTTCCCTTTTCTTTTTAAGTATTCCTTTGTAGAAGAAAATTGAGTCAATTTAATGTGTCCCGTGTTCGGAATCAGTCATTAATTTAGGGCAAAATAAGATTGTAAGCAAAGCTGGAAGGAAGCAGCGTCTCATACATTTCATGTAATCTCTGCTGAGTAGCAGTGTTTTGTTTACATGTGTTTCATTTTTTTTTCCTTTTGTCATAACATGATCGAGCGTTTGTGCATGAAATTGTGATGCTGAAGGTTCACTTTTATTTTAAAGCTCAACCCCGACCCTCTGGAGTCACCTACGGTAGGCTAATCAAGGCGTTTCTTTGAAAGCTCAGTATTTATATACAGTGTTTGCTCCTGTTCTCCTCAGCTCAAGGCTTCAAGGGTTGTTGAAATGTTTGCAAGTTTAGAGATTACGGTAAATGTGGCACTACTTAAAGAATAAAAATAGATACGAGATGGCTTTCTCTGACTTTGTGCCAAAGAGGACTGGTGCATATTTTGAATTTCTAAATAAAAAGCATCAAACTTTAAACTTCTGCGCCGTCAGTTTTTAACTTTTAATTTGCTGATCTTGGAGAATTGTTAAATATATATATATATATATTTTTTTTTTCTGTTTGTTTTTTTAAGCAGTGTCCTGTCTGGCAATGTGGCAGGAAGAATTACTGTCTTGATGCCAAAAGGGGCCCAACAGATTTTACTTTCACAAGTGGAGCAGTACGACTATCGCCATAGTGTTCTGCTTCATTTATGCATATAAATTGCTTTATTATAATGCATGCAGGTAGTTTTACAGATTATATGGACACTGCAATGTAAGTAGAACAGGAAAAGAAAAGCAAAAAAAAGGAGAAAAGATGAAAGAAAGAGGAGATAAAAGGGAGATAACAATAAAACGTCATCACCTGCAAAGAGACGTAAAAAGAGCAGCACAACCAATGGATATAGTATAAGAGATACAATAAATTAACACCTTGATACTACAGCTGAATCATATATATATATATATATATACATATATATATATATTTTTTTCTAATAAACCACTTTTGAAACTAGAATGAAAGTCAAAAAGCCTTTATTGTCATCATATTCTGCAACGGATACAATGAGATTTTTGGGACTTCTATATCAGCTACCGTAAAATAAATAAAATAGAAAATGAAAAATAAAAAAATATAAATATATTAAAAGGAAAAGGAAATGTAAACAGTACTGGCACAGATTGTGGGGGGGGGGGAATAGTGTAAAACAGGTGTAAAGTGACCGACAGTGCAGGTCGGAGTTGAGGGCGGCAATGGCTTGGGGGAAGAAACTGTTCTTGAGTCTGTTTGTCCCGATCCTCATTTGCCTGTAGCGCCTTCCAGAGGGCAACAGGTCAAACAGGGTGGAGCCAGGGTGGGAGCTGTCCTTGGAGATGGCCCTGGCTCTGCTGAGGCACCGGGTGGAGTAAATGTCTGTCAGGGAGGGGAGAGGGCGACCAATAATCCTCTGCGCCGCCTTTATCTTTATCAGAAACTACCTGTCCATCAAATCTCGACTCATGAAAGCTCTTTTTTTTATTCCCATGTTTACAAAATTGGGATCTAATCTGCGGCATATGCACATAATCAAGTGTCTTCCAGCTTCAAAAAATGTTTAATGGTGTGTAACACTGCATAGCTACAGCAGGTGAATGATAGACATTTAAAGCAGCATTGGCCAATGAGCAAAGTAGTTTTTATTATTCATCCTGATGCTGTACTTCATCATTTCTGGAGGTAAATGAATGAGTGAAAACCAGAGTCTTGATTGAGGATGTGCTTTCCTCATACTATCATATCCAACAGTTGGTGAAATATCTAAACTAAAGATTCTTTGTCAGGGCAAAGAATATCTGCTTCTGTTTATCTGCTCAGCTTTGGAGATCCAGGGTCTGTGATGCATTTCAATCAAGATCAATGAGGTTTCTAATGTTTTCCAGTGAGTTTTGAGAAGAATTTAAACTTTCTAAATAATAGATGAGAATTTTATGAGTGTATAGTATTTTCTGTGCTGTAATGTTTTTCCTAGACATAAAAATATATGTAAATAAAATTTAAAATCTAAATAGCTTATCCCAGATGTATAAACACTAAGAAAAAACATTTTTATTAGTGTCAAATTCTGCTATACGTTATGCCATAATGTTTAACTTCTTCTGCATGTGAGAGAATTATTATGGAGGACCTTTTTCACTTCTGATGCTCAAAGAAATGATCCAATCCTCTGTTTGTTTCAACATGAAATCTCATTAAAAAAAGGAAATGCTTTCATATCAGCAAAATATGGTTTCCTTTTTGTCCCACCGATGGTTTTTGCATGATTTCCCCCCAATTGATTAATTTACACAAATCAGAGGTTCAAGGTTGAGTTTTTTTTTTTGTTAAATGTTAGGTGCAAGGTATGTTTATATGAAATCTTTTTACGCATCTTGCCAATCTGTCTGGATGGGAATTAAAAAGGCAAATTTCTCACAAAATTATGAAATACTTTTTTGCATTTTTTCCCCCCAAGAGCTCAAAATACTTACCAGTATCACAATGATAGATAGGGATTAACACTAGCCATATAAGTAAAAAAACAAACAAAAAAATAAAACTGGGAAAAAAATTATTTAGTCTGGTAGCAAAGGTTAGTTTAGTATTAAATAAAAAAAAAAGAATAAAATAAAACAATTCAAAATATTGTTAATAATAAAAAGTAATTATATTAGATAAAAAATAGAGGATGTGTGACTATTATATTTTGAATATAAAGTAAAGTAGGTAAATATATTGGTTAGAATACTGTTATTTAAAAAATATATATTAATTCAAAGGTCAGCCTTGCGGTTCCTGGTATTGCCATCAGGGGGCAGCACATAAACAACCTGACTGCAGCCAAAGAGGTAAAATCGAAACTCTTCCATGAGTCCAGCTTCACAGAAGAATGAATGGCATTAAAAGAGAATTCGAATATCCTATATTAAAAGTAGATAATATAAGTATAGTTAAAGACGATGATAAAGTAGAAATATTGGCAAGAACATTCAGTAAAATCCACAGTTCTGACAATATTAGTGAGGAGGGTAGAAAAGGAAGAGAAAATACAAAACTCAAATATAAAGATGTGTTGCAGAATGAAGAAGAAGCAAATAATTTGTTAAATGTTGAATTCACAAAAGCTGAATTGAACTCTACATTTACAAAACTTAAAAATACAGCACCAGGGAAAGATAAAATATGGTATAGAATGATAAGTCAGCTCAGTGAAAAATCTAAAGGGATAATATTGGAATTTTATAATAAAATTTGGGAGGAGGGGAAATTACCAATGGAATGGAAAGAATCAATTATAGTACCAATAGCAAAACCAGGGAAAGATAAA
>NW_015150789.1:44218-52185 GCF_000732505.1 Cyprinodon variegatus
TATGTTAATAGATATTTTGAGGGAAAGTTTGGAGAGCAAACATATACAAATAGTTATTAGATTCTTAAAGAAAACTAAGATATTCAGTAGAATTTGATAGAGTAGACAGAAGAGTGAATGTGTGGATGATAGTGATGAGTAGAATATAAATATGGATGTAAGTTTGTTTGTGTGGGTTGGTAGGTGTATGTATGAGTATATATAGGTATATATATACAAAAAGAGCGTTAGACCAACGAGAGCCACACTCCATACCAGTAAGTGGCGGTAATGCTACTATTAAGTTTGTTGCCAACCGCCAATAAACACAACAAGAAGAAGAAGAGTCCAGCTTCACAGAAATAGTTTGTTTCCCTCTCTGCTTTTCATCGTTTGGGAGTCTTGGAAAAAATGAACGGCTCTTTGATTCCTCATACAAAATATGTGGATATAAAACTGCGGCGGGGACCTGCAGGTAAGGAGAATACTGGGCAGAGAGTTAGCATAGATGCTAGCTGACTACGTAGCAGCAAAAAGCCAGCAGCTAAAGGCTAACTGATGAATAAACTGCTCTGTTTTATGTTTTCATCCTGTGTCAGCCTCATAATTTGCTCGTCAGGGTGAAGAAATAGTCATTTAGATAAATAGTGAATATCGAAATCATCAAAGTGGGTTTTTAATTAGTGAAAAAGTAGCATTATTCCTCTATTTATGCTCATATGAAGCCATTGCAGTAATATTTAAAGTTATATTGTTTAAATGTATTGTTGATGTCAGACCAGCTTTAAAACTGCACCTGTTTTTGTACTTTGATCTAAATGGGATGGCTTCCTCTCTGTTCTTTTGCTCATTGATTTTTACTGCCTGACTGATTTATATCTATGTTTACTCTATGCTCTGTAGGTCTAGGGTTTAATATTCTTGGGGGTGTGGACCAGCCATGCAGGATGGATGATAATGGCATCTTTGTGAGTAAAATAAAGGAAGATGGAGCAGCAGCGCTTGATGGACGGCTGAAAGAGGAAGACAAGATTCTTGCTGTAAATTAAGTTTGTTTATTTTTCATCAGTTGTTCCCAATCTGTCAAACTACAGCCATAAAAATGAGTGTATTTTGGGGATTCAAGAGGAGGACCATGTCATTTTTTGTAACATGGCAGGAATTTGTTTAAATTTCCAGACTTCTTTTCTTTTTGAAGAGTGCAGAGGGATCAGAATGGATGGAGAAAGTCTGTAAACATCCATTTCCAGGTTATTAGATTGAAATCTACGCTGTTTAACTTTGTTATGAACTACGGCTGTTTTCTTCCAAACCCAAGGAAACATTTTAGCCTTCAAAGAGAAGCTGCCTTTCCCTGTATGGGCTCTGTCTATTTCATGATGTCACCATATCACACCACTGCTGGAGGCGTGAGACCCTCACAGCCAAAGGAATTCACTTTTATGACTTGGACATGAGCTAATATGGAGAGGTTGTTGCCCTGTGCAGGTCAGCTGCTAGAAAAAAGGAAATCCCTTTATCGTCCCACAATGGGGAAATTTGTTCTCTGCATTTTGACCCATCCTCTTGGGGAGCAGTGGGCTGACATTGTGCGGCACCCAGGGAGCAATCGGAGGTTAAGGCTTTTGTTCAGGAATCCAGAGTGGAGGCTGTGGGGATCAAACCAGGTTCTTACAACCTTCTCAGAGCAGAAGCGCACTGCTCTAACCGCAGTCATCAGGTTCTGTCTCACATCAACCCTCAGTAATCTGATTAATTCAGTTTGTTTCCAATATGAACACATTCTCCAACTGCTGGTTTTCATATGTAAGTCCTGGGCTGCTGATTGATCAGATTGCAGAACCCATGAGGTCAACTCAGAAAAGCAAAAATGTCACTTTATGCATGATTTTGATGAAGGAATATCATGAAAACACAGTTAAAAGCACTAAAAGATGATTATGCAATGCATAAGCCCTTTAAGAAGAGTGTCCCCTCACCATGATGCTGCCACCACCATGTTTTTATGAGGGTGGATGTGATTTCTGGACGAATATCTGCAGCTCCTACCATGGACCTTTTGGCTCTTTTATCCACCTGTTTAGATGGATATTCATGTCTTTGTCGGTTTTCTTTGACCGTTTCCATCTTTGAAAGCTGGATTTCCATGTGAAGGAAAAGCTGTTCAAAAGTTTATAATATAATACTAGTTTAAAATTCTCAAATACCTTCTCTCTGCCCTTTCTTCTGTCGATCTTTGGTTCTTTATAATGCTGGCTGTTCATCTACCTATGAGGCGTTCACAGGACAGCTTTTAATAAATAGAGATTAAATTACACTCAGGTTGACTAAAACTGGTGAGGTGAGTTTTGTAGCCAAATGTTTGCACTGCCTTTTATCTGGAGTAGCAAAGTGTTTACTCTTATTTTTTAAAAACATGCATGATTTTGCTTCACTCTATTGTATTGGTGTTTCACATAAAGTCCAATTTAAATACAGAAGCTTTAACATGACAGACTGTGAGACATTCAAAGGTTACGACCAGTTTTAAAAAGTGAAAGGAATGATTAACCGCTGCCCGGCTGCAGAGATGTTTGATCAGAGTTGGCTGTGTTTGTTCTGCTGTAGATAAATGGACTCTCACTGGAGAACCGGACTCACAGAGAAGTGGTGGAGATGTTCCGGACGGCGGGCGAGAACGTCGAGCTCCGCGTTCTAAAAAAGGTAGCAATCATTAGAGATCTGGGTTTTGTTCATATGTTCTTTGTTCATTTCATTTCATTATATCCTTTCACCAGTTTGGGATGAAATACTCAAAATTACTACTTCAGTAAAATTATTGATACTCATAATCTTCAAACTCAAATCCAAGTAAACGTTACATCTACTCAAGTTATAGCATTGAAGTACTCACTTTTGAAAATACTTAAGTATTTAAAAGTACTTAAGTATTCAAAAATACAAATAAAATTTCAAATATTAGAATATTTCTTGTATCTTTCAGAAACAAACTGATGTATTGATGTGTGAAACTAATCCTACACCTCCTAAGGACTAGGGCTGGGGGAAAAAATCGAGTTTGAATCGATTCCTTTACATTTTTGCAAAACTGATGTCTAGGAAATGAGATTGATTAATTTTATAGTGACCCGCATGACGTTCACATTCAAATGAGCAGGAAAGATGCTCTCAAGATGACTTCAATCCAGACAGCTGCAAATAAAGCTAATAGGTTGATTGAAGACATTAAGAAATGGAGGCTGAGCAGCAAACACCCTGCAGTTACAGACAAGGCTGCACATTTGGTTTGTTCAGTGGAGATAATGCAGCAAAAAAAAATGTTTTTTTAAAGAGAATAAAATAGTTTCCCCCATAAATAAAATTTATGCAAAAGCTTGAAAATACATGAATCTAAAAAACAACAAATTGCCAGTTAAATTGCAATTTTTTTTCTTAGCTGTGGTTAAAAACTGACCCATTTTTGTCCAAGTGATTGAAAGTTCAAATCTTTTTTCTACTGAAATGTTACAAAAATGTGTAAACTTCTAAGTCCCCAAATTAATTTAAAGTTGGATTATAGCAGATAATTCCCTAACACATCCAAAAATGCTCAATCAAGAGAGAAAACGTCTCCAGATGGAGGAAAATCTGCAGCTTTCTGCACGAAGAACAAGGCCTTCTGTGAAATCCTTACAGTCTAACTTTGAAATAAAATCCTGCAGTTTCTCTGCATCGAAGCAAGACTGTGATGATGATGATGATGATGATGATGATGATGATGATGATGATGATGATGATGGTTTATATAAAAATTTAGAAGCATTTTTTAGGTTCCTCCTGGTGCGTAGGCGATTTGAACATATGACCTCATATTAAAAGTCTTTACTGATGCTTATCAAGGAAAATCTAACAAGGTGTCATCTTCAGAACTTATAAAGACCTATTATCTATAGTATAGAAGGAAGGTAATCTGATAATAACTAAGGAGGATTGGATTGACATTTCTCAATCCCAGTGGAAATTAACCAGCTCTCATTCATGGTGAGAATCTGAATGATCCGTTTCTTTATCACTAAAACAAAAGACACATTTTACTGGAGGTGAAGCTGTGTGTTGGAGGCAATGTGGACACCGGGAGGCCGATCGTTGGCATATCTTTTGGGAATGCTCAGTGGTTAGATCCTTTACATCAGAGCTTTATAAGGTACTAAATGGTCTGTTTAAAACTAATCTCCCTCTGCAGTTTTTAACATTTTTAGGAAGTTCTGATTTACAGTTCAGGAAAACTGATGAATATTTATTTGATATTCTGATAACTGCTGGTAAAAAAGCACTCACAAGATGTTGGTTGGTTCCCGACCCGCCCACAATACAAGAGTGGACAAGCATCGTTAATTACATTTCGCTTATGGAAAGGATCACCTTCTCCCTCTGCCTTAAAAAAATATATTCACTAATAGGTGGAACAAGCGGGTTAAACATGCCGGTCTTGAACAAACAGAATTATGGAATGGATGACCATGCAAAGCCTGTTATTTAATTAATGTTCTGTAGCATCTAAGGATTAATATATTAATGTATCTCTCATACTTTATTTCAAAACTGCCTGGTATCTAATTTATTCCTGCTTTTTTTCAGGTAGATTTAAAAGTTGTTAGATGTAATTTATGTAACTTTTTATATTTTGTACACATAAAAAATAATTGTGAGACAGATGTTGATGAAACTTTACCAGCAATCCATTAAATTTTGGCGACGACCCGTTTCATAATCCTGATTAGGGCTCCAACTAGCCATTCTTTTGCAAATTGATTAATCTGTGGAGTATTTTTTTTATTTTTATTAATCGATTAATAATCTGATAGGAAAAGGTTCCTTAAAGACTTATTTTTTTCTTTATTTAAACCAGGAGAAAGTAAAACCTTTCCACTTGGGGAGGTCTGGACCTTTTTTTTTTTTTGTTTTATCTTAAATGCAAAACTTTTACTTTTGTTTTACAATTTTGGTATAATTGCTGCTCAAGGTGGGTTGTTCTGTCATATAAAGTCTGTTTTAGAGACTAAACTCCAGTTAACAATTAATTGATTACTAAATTAGTAGACAATTATTTCAATAATCGATTAATCACAATTAATCCAATTAATTGTTTCAGTCCTAATCTGGATACAGGATTTTTTTTAAATAGATTTTTTTATCATTGTGAGATAGGGATTAACAAGCAGTTCCCCAGTAAACCAGAGGGTGGCAGCAGTGAGTATTGACAGCCTCAGCATCAGACTATGTTACTGAAGACAAAAACACAGGAAATGGGAACCGAGGATCAATTAGAAACTTTTTATGGGGATTTTTTACTAGATGTGTCCTTCATATAAAGGAACAATTCATTTAGTAATGATCCAGACGATGTGTCAGTTTTAGCTATAGGTGGAGTCACCATTTGGGTTAAATATTACTGCGCCCTCTGAGTGCTTTTTTAAAAACATTTCTTTGTGAATATTGCTTCTTGTGCAGCTCTAACATTTTCCCTGTTTTTTTCTCCCACAGTCGCCTTGTCTAACAAACGGACCAGCGGACTCCCCTCCTGAACGCCAGTCCTCCATGTCCTCTCTGGGAATGTTGGTGTTATTTGCTGGAGCTGTATCAGTCTTCATAATAGCCGCCCTTTATAAACGGCGTAGATAGGAGGAACCTTTTTTTTTTTATTTTAATCAAATTTGACAATGTCTGTATGTTAATTTTAGCACCAAAAACTTTGCTAAATGCCAAAAAAATGCCAAAAAAAAGAGCAAAAGAAAGGAAGAGTGTGACCTTTCTTTGATTAGCAGCTAATGGTGTAGCGATTTATTCTTTTGCATATTCTGTGATGAATGGTAGCTTCTTGTGTTTTTTTCCTGCGCAGGAAGATGCTATTTTACCATCAGGGTTGTTTTCTACAGAAAATGATCTACCGTGTGGAGATGAAGGGTCACGACATTCCTGCTGTGTGGCTGCGCCCCGCTATAAGCAGCTGAGAGCTAATGAACAACAGCGCCTGAAGTAAACGATTGACAGAAGCTCCAGTCATTCATGAAATGAAAACCCTGTTTCTGTTTAGTCATGCAGGTCCCTGACTGAACGCCACGCCTGACCTTCAGGTCAGTGAGCGTGAGAGCACTAAGGCTTTTTTTTTTATATAGTGCCTTTTCTCTAGAGCAAATATCAACCAAATGCTCTGTGACATCATCAATATAATAACTACATTATAATATCCAGCTTATTTATTAAGGGTTAATACAAACAATTTGCTCCATTTAAAGTTGGTATATTTAGTAAAACATCTGATTATTCTTTAAAGATCTCAAAGCATCTGCTGGATGGGCCTATTTTTAGCTGCGGATGAAGACACTACTTGGTTTGTGTTCACTGCTGATTTGTGATTGATTAATTACACAAAGCAGCAGCTTGACCCAATAAATGCTTCAATAGTTTTCAATAACGGGACTGATTGATACAGACCAGTACACTAAAGATGATCAGTAGGTCTTTATAAGTCGGTTCATTGTTGGTTTAGCTCAGTTTATCTGAGCTTTTAAATCGATATTTTTTCTATATGCATAACTCGGTTATTTTAGGTTTTTATTAGCTGTAAAAATCTAAATTAGCTGAATTACACTTTTGACTTGAAATCACTTTTTTTAATGGAAGTAGGTTTTCATTCGTCTGATTTTCCGAGATGCGTTTGCGACACAAATCATCAGAAGAGGTTCTTTTTTTTAAATCAAGGTCTTGCAGAGATACGATAATATGAGAAAGGGCTCTGTTTTGTTTTTTGTTTAATAAAACAAAACATTTAATTTATTGTATCAGACCAGCAGCAGTGTTGAAATGAGCTTCTGTCACGATCTTTTAGTTTTGCACTAAAGTAGCAACCATGGAGCTTTTCCAGTCGCAGCCATGGGACGGGTCTAGACAGGAATTTATAGAAATATGTTATAGTTTTTATTTTTTTTTTGGTTGGATCACATCGGTGTCTCTGTGTGCAGTTTATGTTGTCAATGGATTTCTGCTAAGTGAGATTGTGAATATGTGCCAGGGAAGAAAATAAGAAGCACTAGAAATTATGCAAATGTTCTCTGTTTGACATCCAGACATGTAATAAAATAGTTTATTTCACTTAAGTCTTGTTTTTTTTCTTCTTTTACTGAGTATTTTTAGGCTTAGGTGCTTATAATTAGATATAAGATTGTGTCCAATTTCTAAGAAGGTGAATCTTCATTGTATTTTTGATCCAATCAGGATGTAAAAGGTGAGTGTGTTTGGTAAATTGTCTTTTAAAAACATATTTCTTCTCAAACACTTTATCAGAAGCTTTTAATCGAGTTAGATTAGAGATTAGATTAAATTAGATCTATATCTGCCTGCCTGTACAGGCGGTCCGGGTGTTTGGTGCTGCCTGTTCAGTAGTAAGTAGTTGAGAAAAAAGGTGCTAAAACACAATTTTATGCTTTGGTTAGCATGTTATAACAGTAAAAAAAAAAAAAACAAAAACATTTTTAATCACTAAAATAAAAGTAAAATAAAAACACTGAATTTCTCCAAATCTTACAGGATGCCAAGATAAAGAAGGAAAAGAATCAATCTAATTTGATCAGATTAGTAATCAGTGATGGTTGCATGGCCAGCCTTGGTCTCTATGGACATAATTTAATTACACTGAAATATAGAGAATTGACTTTACATATAAAAAAATATACAAACTTGCTACTTTACAAAATGTAATCTATTTTAAGTGAGATGAATTACATTAGATTTACTCAATAACTAAATGTGCAGAACTTAAATTGACCTAAATAATTAGATCGTGTTCATTTGGTGTTTTTTTCTGTTTGCAGTATTTAAATTAATTAGATTATAGTAAATTGATTATCTTGAGTTTGCAGTACAGGTGCTGGTCATAAAATTAGAATATCATGAAAAAGTAGATTGATTTCAGTAATTCCATTTAAAAAGTGAAACTTGTATATTATATT
>NW_015150789.1:54563-57510 GCF_000732505.1 Cyprinodon variegatus
CTTCCTTCCTTCCTTCCTTCCTTCCTTCCTTCCTTCCTTCCCATCAGCTGTTGGAGGATGGCTCAGAGGCAGCTATGATGTAATCAGGCAGGGAGGCAGAGTCAGAGCTGGATCCAAGCCGCTCGCCACGGACGCATCTCTGCAGCGAGGAAACCCGGAACGAAGCCGTCAGGAAGCGGATTGAGGGAGCAGATCGGCGTCGGTGGAGGATGGAGGATGGAGGAGTCATGCTGCGGGGGTTTGATCGGATCCTTTCTCCTCCTCCGGGGAAGAGGCGAGTGGATGCGGGATGCTGCTGGTGAAATTCCCCATCTGTCATCATAGATGTAATTAACCCTCTTTGGACCAGGATTGATCAAACCGAGGAAACGCGGATATCTGCGGCTCCTCAGCTCCACATCTGGCCGCTCTAACTGTCTCCTTTTCTCCCAGGATGATGACAGGAGCTCCGGCTTTCAGCGCATTCAGGCCCTTCATTCCTGCAGCTCGGATCTGATGCTTTAAGACGGATCAGTTTCTGTAGCAAACAGACATCTGCTGCCAGGATCCATTTCCCTTTCTGAGAGATTTTTAATGCAGACCGTGGGTTTGGTTGCAGAGTCCATGCAGTAGCTGCCCACTGTGGGCCCCTGTGACTCCACAGGAGCGTGGGGGCTTCTGACCGTCTCACAGGGGGACTGCAGGTCCTTCCAGCTCAGGGTTGAACCATGGCCAATGAACCTGTCATCCTGAACGTTTATGACATGGTAAGGACAGCACTCACTTTACTATGACTTACACACACTTTTTAATAAATCTAATTCATTATTCTATGAATAAAGCTGGGAGATTTACCTGGAAAGATATAAATAAATAAATAAATAGCTGAATAATCATGCACATAGTAATATGTCAGGAAATAGCATAAAAAGCATTTCCATCCATCACTTTACTTTAAAAGGAGTAAATAAAATCTTCATAAATCACCAAACTGGTAAATAAATCTCAGCTCATTAATTCAGGCTTGAGCAAAAGAAGCGTTTGGTTGGAAAACATTGAAACATCTCAAAAAGCTTTGCAGCTACAAACCTAAACCATAAATGTTATTTTTAGACATCCAGGTCTGTATTTTCTCTAATGATGCAGACAGGAGTTACACTTTGTGTAATCAGTGACATTTAAATGCACCATTTTACAGTTGCACTGTAAACATTTTTCTAAATCCCCCCCTCTATTTCCTTCCTTCCTTCCTTCCTTCCTTCCTTCCTTCCTTCCTTCCTTCCTTCCTTCCTTCCTTCCTTCCTTCCGTTGGACTTTCTTGTTAAGAGATATTTTTCTTTTTTTAAAAGCATTATTTTAAAGTGAATAATTAGTGTATTTAAAGGCACACATCACTGATACAGTCACCAAGAATACATCTGTTTCCCTTGCAATATGTGGCAACAATAAGACAATGTAACGGGATACAAAAGAATAAAATATTTACTCACCAAATCACTGGGACAAGTAGGTTAGGTCAAGGTGTCGAATGGACCTCCGGGTCCCATCAACACCATGACCAATGAACCTGTCATCCTCAACGTTCATGACATGGTAAGGACAGCAGTCACTTTACGATGACTTACACACACTTTTTAATAAATCTAATTCATTATTCTATGAATAAAGCTAGAAGATTTACCTGGAAAGATATAAATAAATAGCTGAATAATCATGCACATAGTAAAATGTCAGGAAATAACATAAAAAGCATTTCCATCCATCACTTTTACTTTAAAAGGAGTAAATAAAATCTTAATAAATCACCAAACTGGTAAATAAATCTCAGCTCATTAATTCAGGCTTGAGCAAAAGCAAACAAACAGCAGCTGTAAAGTTGCTGTTTGAAGAAGCGTTTGGTTGGAAAACATTGAAACATCTCAAAAAGCTTTGCAGCTACAAACCTAAACCAGAAACCATAAACTGACTGGTCAGGGGAGGGTCAGGGCAAAGGTAGCCTAAAACCCTAAAACTGTTTTGGAGCTTCCATGATCCACAGCTCAGGTGGGAGAATCTATCAACATGATTCGTTATAAATCAGGCCTTTCAGGAAGAGCGATAAAGATGAAGCCGTTGCTGAGAATTTGTAGTGTATCACCATTCAACTAGGAGACACAGCAAACGTAAAAAAAAGTATTTAGATGGTGCTATTAGGTGCAAAACTCTCTCTGTGTGAAGGAAACCTAGCACTGCATATCACCCTAAACATGATATCCTAATTTGGTGGAACTTCATGCTTTAGGGATGTTTTTGGAGGATTGATGGAGCAGAAAAACACAGGAAGAAACCCTGTTAAAGTCAGAAACAGATTTCAGGAGTTCAACTACATTAAACATAGAGACAGAGCTACAGAGGAACTGCTTGGATCAAGGTTCCTACTCTATTCTGGAGATCTGGTGTCCTGCACAGTTTAGATGTTTCTGTTTCCACGCCTGAATCAAGCAGCTGATTTACTTCCTCAGTATGCAGTCGATTTCTGCTCATTTATTTATTTAATCAGGACAGAACACATTAATGAACAATCTTATACTTCTGTACAGACTGTAAATGAGCCAGATTATAGCATAGTTGCTAATTTACATCTGTCATCCTGAGGCAGGAGGACAAAACAACACAAGATCACATAATACAATATCAGTCAAAACACATAGACACACATTCAGAAAATGACATTACAACAATAAAATTAGTGAGTGCATGACTGGGAACTTAAGAAACTGTTTAAGGTGCTTTTTAAATGTGCAGAGATGGCAAAAGTACTCACTTTCCGTACTTGAGTAAAAGTACAGATACTTGTGTTAAAAAATACTCTGGTAAAAGTTGAAGTACTGATTAAACTTCTTTACTCAAGTAAAAGTAACAAAGTACAGGCTTGTAAATTTACTTAAAGTATAAAAGTAAAAGTAGAAACCACTTTTTTCATGCCGTT
>NW_015150789.1:57989-70044 GCF_000732505.1 Cyprinodon variegatus
AAGTAAAAAGTCGCCATAAAAATAAGTAGTAAAGTAAAGTAAAAATATCAGAAAAATCTACTTGAGTACAGTAACGAAGTATTTGTACTTCCTTACTTCCCATCTCTGTAAATGTGCAATAAGTGCATGACCTGATTGTTGAACTCAGGTGTGTCAAACCAGTGACACGTGTAAAAGGTGTAGGACACCGAGCGTCCAGGTCCACACCTGAGGCATTTTCCTTTGTCTTAGTGGTCTGGACTTTAAGCTCATTATGAAACTTTGGCTAAATTAATTCATTTTCTAGATGATATTTGTCCAATCAGACTTTGAAGTATTAAAAAAAAGATTAGGCAAAAAAGAAGCAGAATTCAAATGAATGTCACACATCTTATTGATTTAGTTTTTTACTATCAGATAAGATCAATAAAATTCATTGAACTGTGTAGTGATGGCATAGAAAATAAATATGAAATAGTTTTTTTGTCAAATATGATTGTAAAAATACAAATTCTTTCTTATTTTGATTATTTTTAATGCTAATATTTTGATATTTTTGAAACTGTCACACATTCTTATAACAAAATATTCCACTTTAGGAAAGAAATGACCTACCAGCAAAACTTTAAAGCCCCTACATAACCCGGAAATGTACTTTTACTTAAGGTTCATTCATGAGAAATTAGCAAAGGGAAAGGTGTCTATTTATACTCTGAGCTGTGAAACTTAATTCTCCATCACCTCTCTGACCTCGGTTACTTCGTCCTCAGTCCCACAGACACGACACACAGACAGGGGTCCTCCTGCAGACTTCATCAGACCTCCTGCTTCTCATATTCTGTAATGCTTAGTGGACTATGTCCATATAACCACATGTTATTGAAGCAGGTGTAAAATGGGCTGCAAATCATTAGGATTGATGAAGTGGATATTTAAAAATCTGTCCTAATCTATTGGAAATGCTTACGCACAGGGAAATAGGTATAACTTGGCTTTACATATAATATAGTATAATAGAATAGAATAGAAAATCCCTTTATTGTCCCACAATGGGGACATTGTTGTGTTGCAGCAGCAAAAGATTATAGCAAAAGTGTTCACATAAATGTGGACCTTAAAGAGTGCATACAAATAACAGAATACTTGACAGAATTAACTAAATAAACTGCACAGTGTATTTACAATATAAATACTGTGCATCTGGAAAGAATAAATAATCAAAATACAGCGGTGGACATTTTGACAGTAATGGATATGTGAAAAATAGCAAAAAATACCAGAGATGTGTAAAAAAGACAGCAGCAGGTTATTTAACTGACTAAGACAGAAACTGGGCAGAATCAGCCTGAATGGAAGAAACTGAGGTTGTTGGGAACAGTGGTGGTTCTAGAGTCTTCCAGCTGCTGGGAGGAAGGATCTGTGATAACGCTCCCTGGTGCCTTTAGGGTGCAGCAGTCTGTCACTGAAGGAGCTGTCCAGTTCAGCACCAGCTTCATGCATGGGGGGGGAGACATCATCCAACATAGATGTTCATTTAGTTAGAATCCGTCTGTTTCCTGCATTGAGTCCAGAGGGCATCCAATCACAGAGCTGGACTTCCTGATCAGCTGATCCAGCTGCTTCCTCTCAGAAACACGCTGCATTGCAACCGTGTAGAGAAACACTGCACTACAATTTACTGATAAACCGAAGCCTGCTGCCATTTTTGTAATTACCCAATCAGATATCACAGACCTGCAGCTGAACAAGTTCATCTTAGTCCAGGATTTGGAATATATTTAACCTATTTTACCCCAAACAGGTAAAAGATAGAACTTTTAGGTGCATGCAGCCAATATGAATGAATAGTTCAGGTTCGCTGCTTGCTGCTTAGAACTGAGTGACTATTTTAGTTTGGCTCCACTGCATTTTTAGCTTCAGTTAAAATGTAGAAGTAGGATCATTTCTTGCATTTTGGTTAGTTTTGGCATGCAGAAGGAAGGACAACATTTATGCAAGAACAAACACTGCCAGCATTCAACAGAAAAACCTGTGAGTGGAGGTGAAAAGAAAAGAGCCAGGACTCTAGATGAGCTGGAGAGATTGTGCAAAAAGAAATAGCCACATACCTCTCTGTTTACAGCTCTGCATTAGTGAATGTTACAGGAAAACAGGAGCTGTACAAAGCAATGACAGAAAAAAAAATAATTGAGCAATCTTGGATTTTGTTTAAAAATGTTTTATCTTTTAATATGGAAAAAAAAGGTTTGAATTAGATATTAAAAATGTTTATCTTTACTAGGAGTACCAACAAATGTTCCTACTCTTGATCCACATTTTAGATCCAGGTCCAGTTTGAAATCCACAACTATTCTCAAATAAAGCTCTCAGATTGTCTCCAGATGTGACGACTTAAATGTCTGCATTAACTTCCAGCTTCACAGGTAACAGCTTGATGTTCTGTCTCTCTGGATAAAGCCTCAAAATCCTTTAAGAAAATTAAAAACAAGAATAAAAGATGACAGAGAGAGTGAGTCACAGCGGCAGGGAAGACGATGAACTGATTGTCAACAATGGGACCAGTATTGCACGCAACAACGAGAGTGACAAGCGTGAAAAGGCTTCACTGTCTTTGCCTTCCATTATGAGAGTCAGGCGTGTCAGATTGATCGTGTTCGCATTTTTCTGCAGCCTGTTTCCTTTGTGGAAGCTGAGACTTAAATGTTTTCTGTTGGTTTAAAAATAATGAGAGCCGGTGGAGTTTTGTTCACATCACTTAATGAGACTCAACAAAAAAAAACAAACAGTGGAAACACTTTTATAGTGTGACTCTGGGTCCGGAAAAGGTTGATTTATTATTAATAAGGGACGACTGAGGCAACATAGAGGATCTTAGGATGTTATTCTCATGGTGTCCAACGACATGGAAGTATCAGTGGGTGATGGGTGGGGCAGCTGCAGTCTTTCCATGAATTATCTCTAGGCTGTCTGTAGAGAAGGGTCAGGAAGTTGATTTACACTGACGGCAGCCCATTTTCCTCTTTTGTGGCTTACTGTAAATCAGCAGAAAGCATTCGTCTTCCTCTGCTCAGTGCATTTCAGGAATGCCGCTCTGCTACAAGTCTAAAGAGAACATAAGCAAAGTGCAAAATGTAGGTCAACAGCAACATTATCTCTCTGTGCTATGAAAAGGTTTTTTCTACCTCACAGGTTTCTTCTGGTTTTGCTTTCATTCCCGCTTTTACTATTTAAGTTGACCAGAAATCTTTTAATTTAAAGAAAAAGATAAACACGAGTAAATAAAATAAGACATTTTTAATTTAATCTGCTGGAGGTTTCTTCCTCTCCACTGTCGCTACAAGCATGCTTAGTGTGAGGGATTGCTGAAGAGTCAATGAGTCGATGCAATCAGCTGGTTTTCCTTAGATAGAAAACTTTGAATCAATCTGACTGGATGATCTGGTGAACTGGAAAGTGACCTGAGATGACATGATGTGCATTGGAAATAAACTGAATTTAATTGAATTTATAAATAAATATATATCAAGAAAAACAGTCCAACCTAACTTAACTTAGTCGACATAAAGAATGAAATGTTGTGTTTCCATTTAGATCTATTCAATTCAAATCTATTCAGTTTATTTCTATAGCTCCAATTCACAACACACGTCATCTCAAGGCACTTTCCAGTTCAACGTTTTCTATCTAAGGAAAACCAGCTGATTGCATCGACTCATTGACTCTTCAGCAATCCCTCACACTAAGCATGCTTGTAGCGACAGTGGAGAGGAAAAACTCCCTTTGAACAGGAAGAAACCTCCAGCAGAACCAGGCTCAGTGTGAGCGGCCATCTGCTGAGGCCCACTGGGGTTCAAGGAGACAGAAGCAGCTGTAAAAGGCTACTATCCACACTCAGACCTGATTGTTAATTATATTATTTGCCAAACTTGAAAATGATGTGAAACTTTCCAGTTTCCTGCATGTGGACCCTTGTATTCACCGTTGTTCATATATGGCCACTGCAGTCACTGTTACAGCAATAACAGCCAGGAGGTTTTAAGGCGGTATTCTGCATATATAAACGACATAAAAGGAAATACTAAAACTGCTGACATAATGCATCATAAATCACGATGAACACAGTAAAAGTTTAACTACTGTTGATGCATAGCATCCCTGTTTAACATTACAACATGGAGAAAATTGGAACCATGGTGAATCTTCTGAGGAGCGGTTGACTGACCAAATGTGCTCCAAAACAATCAACAGTTCATCAAGAAGGGCACAACAGAGCCCTAAAAATAATCTAAAGTACTGCCCAACTTTTAAGGTTTTGTAGTGACCCAGTCAAAACCTTGAACCAAACTGAGATGTTCCAGTATTTGATCAAATCTGTCTTTTCTGCACAAAAACATTCTTTCAAAATTAATCTAATAACGTAGTTATTGGTTCCTAAGGCCTAAAAACCTGCACCTACGTTTAGAGTCAAATTTATTTAGATATTCGTATTTTTATGTGGAAATTATTATTCAGAAGCTACTTATTGGGCTAACTTTGTCAGATTTAAAAAGTTATTTGATGATCTTTCATTTTAAAACCAAAATAAAGTTTATAGGGAGCAAATGCTTTTTAACACTGCAATAAGAAATGATAACTTTTAGTTGCAGCATCAGGGATCATCAGCAAGCAGAGTTACATGAGAAATCAGAAAATAAACAGTTTGCTTTGTGGTTTTTTTTTTTTAATGTTTTTTCAAACTATCCTTGTGACTTTAATAAAAATGAATAAATCAAAGTATATCAGATGATGAGGATGTTGGATGTAGAGCCAAAACTAAACTATTCCTCTGAATTCTAACAAACAAAAAGGAAACCAAACTGAACTCACTCTCAAATGACTGTTCTGCTAGTTTCAACTAACCATAAAAAGGGTATTATTCATTTAAAATAAAAAAAACTAAGAATATTGTAAAAAATATGATGAATAATTAAAATTATCAATCTTTAAAAGAGTAAAAACAGATTATTTCCCACTTTTTACTCAAGAAGTAATTCATTACTATACTATACTATGATATTTTTTCATCAGCATTATTTTTCTCCAGGCACCTAAATTGTTATTACAGTATAAAGATGATATGATCTTGAATCTTAATCAACGCATTTGACTGAAATAATTCAAATAATTTAGTTTTTCATTTAGCTTCTGGTATCAACTTTTGCTTTTCTGCGTTATTCAAGGTGACAGGATGAGAGCACGCATGTTCTGACTCCTTCTTTCTCTCCGTTTTCTCTGCAGTACTGGATAAACGAATACACCTCCAATCTGGGCATCGGAGTCTTCCATTCAGGGATCGAGATTTATGGCCGAGGTAAGACGCAGACCGTGTTTACATCTGTAAAATCCCATTACACATTCTGGGTGCAGGAGCGCTCTGGGGCAACACAGAGCTGCTTTCAATGAAAGGACGGTGAGATCTGAGCGAGGCAGATGAAGTTATAAAAAAAGGAATATGGAATTATACTCCTAATAGCATGACCCCATTTCTCTTGGTTGAGTCACCAATGAGTCACTCTGTGTTTATGTGTGCGTGGACTGAAAATAGAGGGGCAGAATCCCTGCTGAAACCTGATCTCTAGACATCCAATGTGCCCTTGGAGCTGGAAATGTTGGCTCTCTGCATATAGAAATATAGTAAGAATGAGAGATCTAAGACTTACTAAAAGATAAATTATGCTTTGAAAAAGTATTTATCTTCTTAAAGTTATCTTCTGGTGTTGCATATTTGTTACCCAACTGTTCCAGAACATTAAAAACATTTTAATAGCAAACAAAGATTGTTTCAGTTGATATAAAAAACATATCTATGTGGAAAAAGTAGTTGGTGTGCCATCCTTGCATTTGAGGTTACTGTCAATTAGTTTTTTTTTTTAGTTTTTTTATTACTGTGGAGTAAGTTTAGCTAACTGTGCTTTGCATAATGGTTTTAATGCAACTTTATGAAATAATCTTTATCAATGAACAGCCTGTTTGGAGAGTGGTGGCCTAATCCTGGAGAGGCAACAGGATAGGAGGGCAGTCTGAGTTTGTCAGCGCAAAATTTATTTCAATGTGAAAAATTCACACGGAAAGAAAAAGACATTTAGAAGAATTTTATGGACAAAATTATTTTAATACCTTGGCATTCAGACCATCTCCAGGAAACATTAGTGCTGAATTTTACTTTAATATGCATAAGCAGCCCACCCCACCCCCACCCCAGGCCTGAAACTGGTGGTAGAGTGGAGAAAGATGAGCTGAACTGGTGAGATCCAGTAGACTGCGAGAACTGACACTAGTGCTTCACTCAGAACCCAGAAGATAGATGTCGAGCTTGGATAAACACTGGTTTGCACGACGTTGTCCATGATGAGCAAGCATGAAGTGAAAGTGGAGAGGAAAAACTCCCCTTTGTGAAGAAACCTCTGGTAGAACCAGGCTGCACATGGCGGTCCGTGACGGGGAACGCAGTACGAGTACGGTAGGAATGACACTCTGATAGGGATGAGGTTGAAGAAGCGCCACGGAAGATGGAGCTTAGCTACAGTGAGGGATGAGCTGGGTTGAATCGGGGTCATCTGAGTCAAAATCAGACAGCGCAACCACTGCTTGCACTGACTGGGTAGCAGGCAGAGTTGTGTATTTGGAGACATTTTAAGATGAGCTGATTGGTTTGCGTCGGAGGCAGATGATTCTCTGATGATGAGGCAAGTCATTTAGTTTCTTTAGTTGAACTTCCACCTAGGCTTCATTTATGAAGATTATGAAGACTTCATATATGTTAGGCTCAGAGAGAAAGAGAATAAAGAGAGTAGAGAACAGAAATAAAAATATAGAAAACATAGTCTGGCAAAAATTTGTGAATGGGTGATTATCTTGAAAACATACTAGAAGCAAAATGAAGTACAAGTAGCAGCCATTTGCGATTTTACCATATAAACCGTTGGTGGTGCAAAATTGGTCATTTTTTCCCATTTTCTCCTGCTTACTCCATGTCCGGGTCACAGTGGGGCCAGTGCCCATCTCCAGCAGTCTGCGGGCGAGAGGTGTGGTTGAACCCTGGACACAACACAGAGCAACATATTCTCATTATCAGTGCGTATGAAATCGTACGAAAAGTTATGCACACTATTTTGTACGTTTTGGACGTTTTTCCTCAAAAAACCACATCAGTGTGCATGCGCTGGCAGACAGAAAAAAAAAAGCAGATCCACGGACGGACGTAAAACTGGGAAAAACAGTGCAATCAGCACTTATTCATGTCTCTAACTACGTTGCTTGCTGTTTTATATCTTAGGGTTAGGGTCAGGGTTAGGGCTAATTGTAATTTATATTCTATATTCGTGAATGATGCGTCAGATGCGCACACGACGAAAAAAACGTCCAAAACTTACGAAATTACGATGCATAACTTTTCGTACGATTTCATACGAACTCATAATGAGAATAGGTTGCACAGAGACACACAAAGACAAACAACCACACACACACTCACACCTAAGGAGAATTTAGAGAAGCCAATTGTTCTAACAGTCATGTTTTTGGATTGTGGGAGGAAGCTGGAGTACCCAGAGAGAACCCACACATGCACAGGGAGAACATTCAAACTCCATGCAGAAAGGCTGAGAATTGAACCAAGAATCTACTTGCTGCAAGGCAACAGAGCTACCTACTGCACCACCAACTTTTACCTATGTTCAAATGTGCTTTTGGTATTTTTACTTTTATTTAAGTAAAATGTTTATATAAGTTTCTGGGCTTTTATCTGAGTGTTTTTGTTGTTTTTCTTTTGCATTATTTCCACCTCTGCATAGCACCAAGTACTAACTCTCCTATGGATGCCACACTCAGCCCCTTCTCCTATTAATGAACCATGAACACTGACTTTAACCAATGCCAACTGAGGTGTTGAGTGCTAAAGATACTATTCTGACTCTTCTGGGACTCGTCCCCTGAGTAGTCAGTACCTTTAGCAGACCAACCTGTTCCATGTTTCATCCGTACGTTTGTGGAAAATGAATGGTCCTCTACAGCCCTAAATCTCAGGTACTTTGTCTCTCAAACGTTCTTTACGTTTTTAGATTGGGGCATGATGTATTACCTTTTGAGATCTTTTATTCCACCTCATGTTGTCAGATTGGAGAAGTTTAGAGGATTTCTTATTTGATAAAAAGAGCTAATTCTCGGTTGATGTATTTCTATTCTGAATGGATAGCTTAATGCCCGAATAAAGAAAATCATTATATGAAAACTAGATTTTTAAACATGACAGCGACATGCAGACTTTATTTGTTGTTTTCTTTTACACCAATAATTGGAATATATTTTGTTGTTATGTCGTTGCTTTCTCTACTATGCTGTAATGCTAGGGGGTAGAACCCTGTGTTCAAGCTGGTCCAAATGGTTTAATTACTAATGTGTCCATGATCATCGCTCTCTGCCCTGTAATTACAGCTGTAGAGGCCTTTCTTTGGAATGTCTAACCTGTGTTTTGTCTCCTAATTCCCTGCCTTGCAGAATTTGCATACGGCGGCCATCCCTACCCTTTTAGCGGCATCTTTGAAATCAACCCTGGCAACGCTGCTGAACTGGGAGAGACTTTCAAATTCAAGTGAGTGCGCATCATTTCAGCACACGAAGCTCTTAGATGTTGCTCATGATCATGAGGGAGATATTTTTATTTCCAACAGGGAGGCTATTGTTTTGGGCACCACAGACTTCACAGAAGAGGACATAGATAAAATCATGGAGGAGCTGGGTAAAGAGTTCAAAGGGAACGCCTACCATCTAATGCACAAAAACTGCAACCACTTCTCCTCCTCGCTGTCTGAGGTCAGTGTTTTATACTCTTCCTCTTAAAGTGGTGAGAAGCAACATAGGAGCATAAATCAGTCAAATCTCGTCTGCTGTATGAACATCCATCCATCCGTCCGTCGCTCTTATCCCAGCTGGGCTCGCTTGTGCCTACCTCCAAATTTCAAAGGACGAGAGGCGGGGTTCTTCCTGTATAGGTCACCAGTCCATCGCAGGGCAACACAGAGACATGACAAACAACCATTCATGCACACACTCACACCTAAGGAGGATTTAGAGAAGCCAATTAAACTAACAGTCATGTTTTTGGACTGTGGGAGGAGCAACAGTACCCGCAGAGAACCCAGTCATGCAGAGGGAGAACATGCAAACTTCATGCAGGAAGATCTCGGAATTGAACCCGGAACCTTCTTGCTGCAAGGCAGCAGTGCTACCCACTGCGTCACTGTGCAGCAAACTGTGGAAACATTAGACATCAAAACTACATTAAAACGGGGTTTTCATGTTACACATTAATAACCTGTCTTCATCTTAGTTGGACAAAATCCTCCTCTTGTTCTAATGTTATGGAAAAAACTTCATTTGCTTTAAATTTTCAAATTGCAATAAGGGAACCTCGGTAAATGCATTTTTAAGATAAAGTCAAGGAAAAATGTCAGGTTAAAATTGTAAATATGGGAAAAATACCTGAAATGTTAAATCTTTGTTTTTTATATTTTGATGCAAGTCTTCCCATCCCTTGGTTCTTTCTCTATTTTTCATTAACACAAAATATTGTGTAAGTTACAGTCCAACGATAAAGTCATTAAATCCACCACAGCCTAAAAAGAAAGGAACAAAAATGCTCAATTTTATTGTTAGAAGAGTTGATCGATTAAACTGTTTTTGGACATGTAACAAAAGAAGCAGTATTTGCAAGTTTGTCGTTCAGATAGTCTATTTTGCAAGACAGAAGCAATAGAAATAAAATGTATATATGGTTAGGATTATTCTTACTAATGTTATGCTGTTAAACTCAAATAATACAATGCCTGTTGCATCTCACAACTAATGTTTTCCCAAGTAGGTTATCTAATTAGGACGGTTCCTCTGTCACAATAAAAAGACATCTTCATTCTGTATGTGACAAAGAATTGCTAATGGAAGGAGAGATGTGTCCTTAATCAAAGTGTAATATTCTGCTAACGTGTATTATGCAATGATGTGATGATGTGGCAGACTGGAGTTGTATAAAACGCTTCTTTAACTGTGATTCGGGGCCATTTCATGAGATGTGAACCCGGTTAGTAAGCTCTGTCTTCTGTAACCCTAAGCAACTTCTCTGGACTGAGTAAGATTACAATTTGTCAAAATCTGTCATTATGTCTCATGGTTATTTAATACATATACGTTAGGAAGTTGTCAAGTCTCAGAACAGTAGGATCCATTATTCGAGGCAGACAGATTTCTCTAAATGTTTATTGGAAACTGAGCTGAATTGAGCAGCGTCGGTGTCTAAGGCAGGAACCTGTGCAGGAAGAGACAACAGGTTAGAGACCACATCTTCCTGGAAGTGGATGATGATGAACGCGTGAGTCACTAACCTGGTCTGATACTTCAGTCGGGGCCCCGAGGGTGAGGTTGACTCCAATTGGTCGGCTGGCGTAACGGTTGCCGCACAGAGTCCTAGGCCCTGATGTATCGGTGGTCGGAGGAAAGGTCGGAGATCAGAACTGAGCAGCTGAAAGAAGGCAGGATAACCCAGAGGATGAAGCCAAAGCCAATGTTGGTGACATGTTCGGTTGTTAGAGCCAGGAGGTCAGAGATCCAGTGAGGTGCCAAGGGATAATCCAGAACGGAGTCGGGTAACAGTTCCAGGTTCGATTCGCAGACAGACAGAGATCCGGCAGAGTCAGAAGACGGGTCAGGCCAACAGATCAGACGGAGACAGGCAGGCTCAGAGGTCGAGAGGCAGAACAGGTCATGATCATGTAATCAGGATACAGGAATGCTAGGGTACTTCTCACTAACGGCTCGGAAATAATCTGGCACTGATGGCTGGTCTGAAGCCTGGTTAAATAGAGGTGGATCATTTAAGCAGGTAATGAGAACTGAGCAGAGCTAAGCAAGTGTGTGAAATGAGTAATCAGACCAGACATCAGTGCCAAGATCCTGACAGAGGTGTTATTTAAGAAGTTTGTCCAAGGTGATCTCTTTTCAGGAAAAGAACCAGAGACAGAAAGCTGCAAGGTGTAAACACAAAACTTTCCATTACAATATCTTTAGTCTGTTATTATCTCTAAGTTTCTTATTACGTCCAAGGTGTTGCCATATTTGTTAAATACTTTCTATTAAGTTGCTTAGTTTATTTCTTGCGTACTGTTCTCTGTGTATTCTGTTTATCCTCTTTGTTCAGAAGTATTTTTTCCCTTTTCGCAGGTTGTGTCATTGTTAGCTCCTTTCATGTAATGAAGCCTCCATCCCTAAGTGTTCCAGCTCTCCGCTGTCAACAAACCCTCTTTCTTCAGTAGTCATTCTATATGAGCGACACTTTCTTTGCCGGATTCTCCAGTTGGTATCCGTTAGCCTGCTTGTTGCTCCATTGCTCCACCGATTCCTTTATTCTCTGTCTGTCCTTTATGTCCCTTCTTTCTTCTGGTACTCCTTTAACTTTTTAGTTATTATTCAAATCTTCATCCTGCCCACGTTCCTGTTGGTGCTTTGGTCAAACTCCAAACCCACATAACAGGACATCACCATTTGTTTTCTTTGTTTGGAAACAGCCTTTGGTTACATTTATCCTTCATTGTCCATTTATACCTTTATCACCTTTTTTTTTTCTTATTACTTAAATCTCATCAGCACCAACATGTTTTTTGTTGTTGTTTTTTGTTGTGGCTGCTTTGCTTTATTTTTTTATTTTTTCTCTCCAAAATATTACTGAAGCCAGTGTGTGAACTACGTAGTGTCTCTAGTTTTTTAGTACATTCTTAGATAAAGCAAACTATTTAGAAATAATATTTAACTGACCGCTCCAACAGTCTTTATCTCTTTAAACAGAGAAGGAAAAAAAATTACTTCTAAAAAAAGAAGAAAAAAAAAGCATGCACAGGAAGTTGTGGTTTGTGTTTTCCAGTGTAGTCCTGTTTCTCTGACTGTGACTAACTGGATGTGCTCTCTTCGTCCTCTGACATGGGAGCTGGCTCGGAGCTCGTCTGCCTGGCTGTGTGTTTCCTGGATGGGCCGCCTTTTACAGCTGCTTTTT
>NW_015150789.1:72375-87557 GCF_000732505.1 Cyprinodon variegatus
GTACCTCCACTACGTTTTGCAGTGTGGACCAACGTAGTGGGGGTACATTTTCCCATGAGACTGGGTTGAATGATCACAATTTTTTTTATATGGAATATTAACAATCATACACCATTAGTAAATATGTTGTCATTAATAATAATTTAACTTTATTGATCTCACACTGGAGAAATGTACCTCTGTTCTAAAACCGAAACATAATCTAAATGCGAGAAACCCATGTTTAATTTTACCAATATAATTCAGCAGTATTTTTCTTTTAGTGTGGTGACCTCATCAAAACCTGTTAGCTGCATTTACAAAAATATTTTACCCAATTTTTAATATTTATGTCATTTTATTTCACAACAAATTCATGTTTACTTTCTTTTCTGACAATTTTAACACAAAACTTTTAAATAAACCTTACATGATGTATTTTCATTAGTTTAATATAGCATATTTTTTAAGACAGGTTTATTTATTTAGAATGAATAAAGTCTACTTACTCAAAATCAATATTAATTAGTGTATTTATTTCTAATATATAAAGTTTATTGTTTGAATTGCATAATTATAAGCATTATCTTCATGCAATTGAAACAATAAACGTTATTTATTGGAAATAAATACAGTAATTCATATTTATTTTGAGTAAGTAGACTTTATTAATAACATGAACCTGACGATTAAGTATTTTGACTAAATATGCTTAATTATATAAATTAGTATACATTATGCAAGGTTTATTTAATGGTTTTGAATTAAAATGATCTAAAAAGTTAATTAGTATTTTTCATATAATAAAATCACATAATTCTTTTTGTGATTGTGTGGAGTCCATGCTGTATCGAGCCTCATCCTATCACCATGGAAACACAATAGTCTAATTGTTTAGCGCAGCCCTGGGTTAACATAGGTGTAGTTAGCATTAAAAAACCATCGGACTGATGAAACATGGTGGTAATGCATCATTCTGAGGGAATAGAGCCAAACTGGTCAGAATTGACAGGGTGATATTTTATGCAAAGTAAAAGTATTCATCACTAAACTCCTTCCACAGAATGATGTGCTACTTTGTGTCTGTCTATAACATAAGAAGATGCGTTAAGGCTTTCTTCTGTTTTTTTCTTATTTCAAAATGTGTTGAATATTCTTAAACATGTAGGTATGACCAAAAAAATAAAAAATAAAGAAAGAACTAATCCTTTAGAAAAAGGACTGGGATATAAATTCGCTTTAACTTATGTTCCCTTTTTCAGTTGCTCTGTGGAAGAGAAATCCCTCGCTGGGTCAACAGACTGGCATATTTCAGCTCCTGCATCCCCTTTCTGCAGAGCTGCCTGCCCAAAGAGTGGCTAACCCCGGCCGCTCTGCAGAGCCACATCAGCCTCGGCCTTCACAAAGAAGAGCAGAACGAGTCGAGCGACGAGGACCCTTCGTCGCCGTCCGGGGCGGCTGGCTCTGGCTCCTCCCACAAATGTCGCCACACCCGGGTCTGAACTCAACCCTCGTCTTCTGAACTGTGGACTCATCTGTCACTGCTACCGGTGACCTCAGTAGGCTTGAGCAACCATCTGACCTCATACTGTTTGGCCTCTGAATGAAAAGAGATGGGGTGAAACGAGTCTTCTCTTTAGAGCAGGAACTGCTGACAGACACTTCAGACCTACAGACTCCCCGACAAACTCTGAGACTTGAAGGATGACTTCAACAGTAAATATAGATCTGAAGTTTGTAGTATAACATTCTGAGTCTTTTACAAAAAAATATCAAAACCTTTGTCAGCCTTGTTCCCTGCCCTGCCTTCAAAGCTGCTTTTGTAGGAAAAAAAACATTTCTAGATAGTAAAATTACCAGGAAACTGCTAATCTCTGCAAGTCCTCGATAAATAACCTCTATGTGGCCTTCAGATGACATTGCTGATTCCAGTTTCCTAACATTTAACTACTCTTTGGCCAATTTAGAGGGTGAACAGGTCAATCAGGCATGGGGGTTGGAGTTGTTATTTATTTAAGGGAAATGTTGCATGTTAATAGGATGTCAGAAATAAGGCAACTTAATTGTAATCTGTAACGAAGTATGTGACCCCTAAAGATTTTTTAATCACATTTAAATGATCAGAAATGAGTTATAATCTAAGTTATAATCTAATCTAATCCTCCCTACAGTTGCAGAGTTAATAAGCCATTAGCTGAGTAACCAGTTTTCTAATGGTTGCAAACAATCAGAGGTAAATGCTTTTAGAACAGCTGCTGCTCATTGAGCCTCAAGCAGCTCGGTCGTTTTCTCTGACCGTCTCAGAGAAAACGCTATAGTTGCTCTTAGTTACCAACTACATTTTCTGACTACTCTTTTTTTATTCAAATGATCTTTATACTGTAAGCTGCTGATGGATAGAAAATGTTGGTTTCCAGCCAGAAATGGCTCCTCTTATAAACTCTGTTTTCACCATTTGAACTGCAGAAATAGAGGTGCTGAGAAACAAAAGAGGTGGAAATCTATTATTTTCTAAACTTCAAGAGCCTGATATCCAGTCTGTGGTTATTTTCAGAATAGCATTAAGATTGGCCACAGCTCAACCAACCGTATTGACTTTTTAAACTGTTTCTTGTTCATACAGAAAATCGTGAAAATACGGATTTCTTTTTAGAGTTTATGTGCTGAACTGTGCTTAGTTTAGGAACAGCTGCATAGGAAGAGAGGCTCCTTATGGGAGAAGTCTCATAGTTTAGAGGATAAATAATCAGCTATAAAGAAAAAGATTGGTTTTCCCTTTGATTTATTTTCTTTGTGATGATTATGCAAGCCATAGACATGCTGAAAAGAAGATGATACCTTTGGAGAGGGATGGGCTCATCTTTCCACACATCGCAGATCTGTCCACAACTTGCTTAAACTCTTTTACTCAAAAGTTTAAAAAAATTCAAAAAAGGATACAAGTCGAAATATTTGCAGTAAAAAAAATGCTGAATTGAAACTGACTTGAGAAACACTCTTCATAGGGCATTTTCATAACAAGAGCTTCTGAACCTGGAAGAATATTCTGTCATTTGGAGTATCTTTAATACGTTTTTTTTATTTAGTTTAGTGTTATTTGGCTAAGAAACGTAAAGAAATCTCTGTAAAATATGTTCTCTCATTGGTCCAGCAGAGAAGTAGGAGTAAATTGTGCACTATTAATATTCTTTAATACATACTTCTACTTTTCACGCCATATTCCTCAATCAATTTTCCTGGGTTCTTATATGATTGACCAACATAAAGGATAACATTGTTGCCACACTGGAAAAAAATCGAAATCTAGATAAGTCATTTTTTTCTTAAAATAAGTGCATTTGTTCTTGGATTAAGGAGGTAAAAGAGACATTTTGCCAAAAGAACAAGAATATTTAGATTTAAAATAAGAAAACACAATTGCATCGTCTTACTTCAAGTGCATATTATCAAATTATCTTATTTTAAGAGTAAAAATACTCATTCCATTGGCAAACTACCTCATTTACGTACTCGAATTAGGGGTAAATATTCTTAATTTAAGAATTTTTTTCTTATTTCTAGATTGCTTTTCCAGTGCAGTAAGAACACAGTAATATAGTACAGTTTTTTGGGGGGTTTGTATAAAATCGGTTTTAAAACTGTGGCATAGGTTTGAACTTCAACAACAGGTGAAAGAGTTGAAAATGTCATTTTTCTCAGCCATCCAGGTCATGGCAACAACAACAGGCTTATATTGAAAACAAGAAGAATTTGGTTTGTTTCCATCGGTTCTGACTGCTTGCAGTAACCTGGAGTTTAGGAGATCCTGTTTAAACCACATGGAGAAGCATCCTTCTAGGATCATTCGGTGTGAGATGCAAATCAAGCACCCACTCTTCCCTTGGGTCATTGGAATCTATTGTTTTGGAAGAGTTGTTTAACAGGTTATCAGGCGATTGCTTATAAATTAGTAGTGTCACTTTGCAGAGTATCACACTTTGCCTTGAAAGACCCATAACTCAGGATTACGTGTGAAGGCGGCAGCTCATACCCGACTTCAGCACATGATGGCTTCCTCTTATTTCAGCAGAGGTGAAACCTTCTTACAGCTACTGTTTGCATTCTCTAACAGGTTCCCTTCCAGGATGTTCTTGAATCATTAACTCTCACCAACTCAGACCAGCTTTTCTTTGAAAAACTGGTTTTTCTTATGTCTTTCTTCACATAAACTGTTTCTTTTTGTATTTTTTTTTAATATATGGACCTGATTTTTTGACAGAACCATTATCGATCCAGTTTAAGATTATTCCAACTGAGCTGTAGCTCATCCAGAGTAACCATGTGCCTCTTGGCCTCTTCTCTAATTAATATAGCAGCCTGAATGCGAATGAAATTTTCAGATCTTTATTTATAAAAACACTTTGAAAAGCCCATGTTTTTTATTATTATGTTACACTTTGTGTTGGTCTATCAGATTAGATTCCAGTAAAAAAAAAAAAACAACCTTGAGTATTGTGGTTTAAAAAAATAAAAAGCTGAAGGACCAGGAACACTTTACAATGAAATTTGCCTCTTTTTAGCAAGAAAGATGCAGCATTTACTGTTTTCAGAATTGCTTTGTGTGCAATTATTCGAGATTTTTCTGCTCTTCTTCTGGTGTTTTGATATTTATCTCAAACTTTCAAATGCATTTGTTCTTCTGATGAAAACAAATTCTGAAAGCGTAAATTTTAAACGTGAAACATTTCTTAGTGGACAGGTTTGTATTGGAAACATTTCTTCGCCTTTTTTAGGTGATTCAGTTTGCAGATTCTTAACAGTTTCACTTCTGCCCTTTTTTTTTTTAAACCCAGGCAACATTCTTATCACTAGACAGGTATTTATTCTTTTCCTCCGAAGTCCCAGATAGTTGTTTATCTACAGATATATCAGTTCCTCACCCCCAGGATCCTAATCCTCTTTAGCTGACACTTTTCTGTTACCCGGCCAGAATGTGTTCTTCTGTTTTTCTGATTTCTATTAAGACAATAAATCAAGTTTTATCTGCGATTAAAGACACAATGAAAGACAAAAACATAAATGACAGGTGCTCAGATGTGAAACTGGCTTGGATTGGTTCTGTCCCAGTTGGACTAAGGTATCAGGATTGAAAAATGTTTTTTTCCCAGCTGTGCTGATTTGCTGATTTGCTGAACAGCCACCCTCTCAGGAAGGAAATCACGTGGATTCTAGTACAACTGGCCGCCCGCCATTCCTGCTAAACCCCACAGGGATTAAAGAGGAGACTGATTATTTTATGTTGTTGAAACAGATATACGCTTATTTACTGATATGCTTTTGTCTTATATTTCACAAACTTTATTGTTTTCTAACCTTCAAAATTCTCTTTGAACTTTGTGCAGCTGTATAGTGATTGGTATCAAATCCTGATATTTTTTTTCCCATACAGCAGACCAGACAATTGTAGGAGGTGGTGTTCTGTTCAGTTGTGTCTGTTTAAAATTGTATTTCCTTTTCCCCAACCCCATAAATCCCAAGAATGATGATAAAAATAGAATAAAGGGATTGACTGCAACTAGATCTTGTCTTTATTTTGTTGAAAAAAGCTATTGCTACACGAAAAGCTACACTGCAGCACTTTTAATTGTATGTGCATGTTTTATATGTGTTATGTATTGTTTTATGGCTTTGTTGTAAAGCACTTTGGGTACCATTTGGCTATTGTAAAGGGCTATACAAATAAATTTGATTAGATTTTTGATTTGATATTGATGGACATATATTTAAAAACTTAAATTTTAAATCAATCAAATCACTTTTAGGCCCTGTTACTAGCAACTTGGCACATATATACTCTCTCACACATGTCTATCTATAAATTCTCGTCACTAGAGCAATGCCTCTAACAGTGATACTAGATAATATCGCATAGAAAACAAATATTGCTATATACTGGTTTAATTAAAACCTTTATTTGACTTTATTCTATTACTTGTACTCGTGCTATGCTTAGACATTTATCCATTGTTCTAGATTTGGGATAAATTCACGTAACGCATCATGTTCATGGAATACGCCCAGATGGGTTGCCAAGTAGTTGCTACATTCCTCTTTAATAACGAAAATAATTTACTCTTGTTTTTATTGTTTTTTTACCTTACAAAAAACATTCTTTTTTTAAATAAGTTTTATTATTACTAAAATCCTAAAGTCTTTGATGTTATAGTGGTAAAATACGCTGAAAAAAGTATTCAGCTTTTGACGGTCTCGAAAGGGCATTTCCTACCTACCTGGCAACCAGAAGGCAGGCGTTAGTTTTTCCTCCTCTGCGGACTCGATCGCCATTTTGTTCCAGTTTTTTCTGGGTGACCTACATTCAGTCGACATACTGCAACGTAAACAACATTTCGACCGTCCTTAAAGGGAGAAATAGGTAAGGACACCTAAAATTTACACTTCAACAGAAAAAGTCAACATATTTTTAAGTGCTTAAAACCAGTTCACCGTGTTTTGGGCTTTTAACGTCGAATATTTTCGTTTTTAATGTTAGCCTTCGGCTAACTGAAAGCGACCTCGAGGTGAGACGAAAAAGAAACTCATAAAATTAGGTTTCGGTCAGAAAACTGAATCTAAATTAGTGTTAAAGAAATATATATGCATTACATCCTGTATGTAATTTAGTTTTAAGTCTTGTATTTTGCTTTGTAAACCATCATAATTAGATAAACGTATTGCGCAGTAACAAAGGTGTTTTTCCACAGCGTCTCCTTGTAGTGAGGCTCGAAGGCTCATGCAGGCCCGAATCCCTTTACCATAAAAGGCTAAATCCCGTCCCCACTCTTTGTTTATTATTTTTGTATTATATCTATACGGAAAGTAACATTTTTGGTAAACCGCTTTATATAGCTTTTGAATTGCAATAATTGTGTGAAATGTAAAACCTGGCTGTGAGTTTGCCAACAAGATAAACCTGTTATGTTTGATTAGTGACAGAGTACTTTAGATAAATATATTAAAGGTCGTAGCGTATGACAGTCATTTTTTTTATCTGTACCATTTATAATTCAGATGACGAAACATAATTTAAATCAACTCGATCACATGAAGCATAGCTCAATTTTAATGTAGAATTGATGTCTCAGATATAAATCTATGGGGGGGGAAATATACGATATTACATCATTGAAATATTCCTGCCAGTTGGCTGTTACTTAAACAAATCGGCTTTAAAGCAACTAGTTTAGTTTCTCGTTCAGTGTCTTTCAAGTGTGGATATTTTTAGGCCGAAAAAAAACGCCTGTTGGTCTTCTTTCATTTAGGGAGGGGGAGGGGCAATCCTGCATTATTCTAAGCTCTAAAAAAGCAGGTCGAAATTTTGATCCTTAAAGGCATTTTATCATATTTAAAAAGCTCTGAAGTAAAACTTTGCAATGAAAAAGTTTAGTGTTTTTAAATGATTCTGAAAGAAGGGTGTAACTTATTCACCTGAAGGACATTTCAGTAAGTTAATTATTAATTAAGTTCCTGGAGATGGGGTGAAGAGTGACTGCAATCGGTATTAAGATACTAGCAATTATAATGAAATGTATGTTAGGAGTAAAAAGGGAGAAGGTTAGCTTTTATTTCCTGCAAACTTGCAGAACCACCCACGGGAAATTCTTTTATCTCGTTGACCGCCATTGTTTGCAAATTTGCATGTGATCTAATTTCAGTAAGGAGCAACATGAGCAGCCGGATCTTCATCGGCCACCTGAGCACACACGCTCGAGAGAGAGATGTGGAGAAGTTTTTCAAGGGATATGGACACATAAAAGAGATAAATTTGAAAAATGGATTTGGTTTCGTGGTAAGTGTGATAAGACTTTTTGGGGAAATTTTATTAGATTCCTCTTCATTCTACGCCCTCTAAAAAAGTTTTTCTTTGCTAGGAATTTGATGACCACAGAGATGCTGACGATGCTGTGTATGAGTTGAATGGGAAAGAACTGTGCAGTGAAAGGTAAAAATATTTTCTTAATCGAGGACTTGACTGTTTAGTGACCTTCAGAATTGTTTACCAGGGCAGGGGCATCTGACTAACCAGAGAGCAGTTTGCTCCCTCATGACTCAGCAGTTTTATTGGTCTTGTTTTTATAGACTGATATGTTTATTTTAGAGCTTTACATGTTCTTCCTTAGGGTCACCATTGAGCACGCCCGCTCCAGGAGAGGAAGAGGAGGCGGTCCTCCTGGAATGGGACGTTTTGGTGGCGGCGGCGGTGGTGGTGGCGGCGGCGGCGGCGGCGGCTTTCGCCAATCCCGTAATACCAGAGCTAGGTAAGTGAAACAAAATCTTTCTTTGTTGCATCTCAGGGAGTCTAAGAATGCTTCTTTGTTTAGTATAAAAAAACATTGTTTTCTGACTAAATAGTCTTTAACACACTATATAAGTGGGACTCTTAAATAAAAAAAAAAATCCAAATAATAAGCAAGAAAGTAATCGAATTGGTATGACTTGGACTTGACCTAAAATGTGTTCTACACATCGTACAGTTTTAGATGTTTTTTCATATATTTTTGTACAGGTATGGCCCCCCCATGCGAACGGATCACAGGCTGATTGTGGAGAACCTCTCATCCCGGGTCAGCTGGCAGGTATGAGATTAATATGGCATCCTGTCACATGTTTTTATAGTTAAGTCATTGTTTCTTTTTTGGCTGTTGATTGTATGAAGATCATGTTAAAGAAATTACTAATTTTTGTTAATTGGCAATTTTTTTTAAGAGTATAATTTACTAGAATCACTTTTTTCTAAAAGAATGTTACTGTTAGTATGTTACCAAAAAAATTTAAGCTTTTTTTTTTTTTTTTAAATAAACAGCTCCTCTGGTATGGTTTCCTTTTTATATCAGAGGTAAATAAACACCCTCCACTTGGGTGTCAGAAGTATTTAGCGCCCTCTGCTGGTCATTTTTCTGAATAGTGTCCATTTGGTGCCTTTCCTTACACGCAGTTGCTGCCGGTCTAAAGTCTTGGCTGGTCCTCGTAGAGGTGACAGTGGTCTAGCGCAGGATACGGTAGCCTTAGGAGGGCCGTAGCCACAGTCTGGAGGTTCTGTGGGCTGGCATTCCCGGCTGCCGGAACCCCTCTCCCCCTCAATCCACGGTCTCCTACAGTCTCTCATTTGGGGCTATTTCTGTGGCTGATGGAGCTGGGGGGGTGTTGAGGCGGGCACACAACACACCCCCTACTTTCTCTCTGGTGGTTCCTTACTTGAGGAGGTCGGATGCTGATGCAAGGCTGAGAGCATTTCTCGAGGGCGTTTCTCAAGGGCTTTACACTGCATTGGTTCCCATTTGCTATTTGGACAAGTGGCTCTATGCTATTATCTACCTGGGTTTGGAGCGGTAAGTAGCATAAAACTCATGTGATTGGGTTTTTTTTTTTTTTTATAGGGTCGGGTGGTAGAAGGGTTGAAAGTTAGATTCTAAATGGTATAATAATTGACACCTTCTAAATTATGTTAAAAAAAATTTTTTTTTTTTTGGGTAATTTGTTTCCTGAACCCCAGTAAATGGGATCTTTATTCCATAAACTCATGTACACATATTGGGCTCACAAAAGCAAGTATTGGCACCTTTCTAAAAAAAGATTTAACACACTGTAGCATTAGAGGGCAAAAGCTCTCGTCTTTATTTTGGCTCTCTTGTTTACATTCCCTCTACTGAAATAGGATCTTATAAAAAAGACGGTAAGAGGTTAGAGATGGGTTACTTTTGTATGTTAGTTTTTTTCTTTGATGCCAGTCCTTTGATTCCAGGTCAGAGAAGGCTTAAAGGGACGCTTCGTGTTAAATTCTCCTACTAAGTGTTTTTTATGTTCTTGACATAGGATCTAAAAGACCTGATGAGAAAGGCAGGTGAAGTTACCTTTGTGGATGCACACCGACCCACTAAAAACGAAGGGTGAGATGTTCGACCAAATGAAAGGCTTTGGTATCGTTTTGTCCAAAGTCCGGATGCTCATTGTGTGTTTAAATGCAGGGTGGTGGAGTTTGCATCTCGATATGATATGAAGAATGCCATGTCTAAACTTGATGGAACGGAGCTGAATGGGCGAAAACTGAAGATGTTTGAGGACAGTAGGAGGTGAGTCATTTTACTACTTAGGTCGGAGGAAATGGAGGGAAACGAGTGTAATAAACATAATATTTAACCTAACATGGTAAAGGTTTTAGGTCAGCCAAAAATACAGTCTTAGTGTAAATGTTGCCATTGTGTAGTTTTTATTTTAATCTTGTTTTGTCTCTGTTCTACCAACAGAAGCCGTTCTCGCAGCTACTCCCGCTCCAGGAGCCGCTCTAGGAGCCGTTCCAGGAGTCGCTCCAGGAGCCGCAGTCGCAGCCGCTCCAGGAGCCGCTCCAGATCTCAGAGCCGTACCCCAGAGAAGAAAACATCAGGAGGGAGCAAACCCGAAGCTAAATCCCCATCCAGATCCAAATCCCGCTCAAAATCACGCTCCAGGTCTCGCTCTCCCGCTCCTGTTCAAAACGGCAACTCCGGCTCCAGATCACGTTCCCGCTCTCGTTCACGTTCCCGTTCCCGTTCAGCCTCGCCAGACAGCAAAAACTAAGATGGAGGCAACTGCAAGTCCTAAGAAAGATCCAGAGTAGTTTATGAGCATCTCGGTGGCATGTGCGTTTGTTATTAACAAAGAGGAGAAAATACCCTTTATGTGGTTTTCTTGAAGGCAGAAAAAAAATGTGTACATTTTTCTTTATTTTTTGTGGTTGTTTTAAGTCTACTAATTTAAATATTTGATTTCTCTGGCCCCTTCATATCGGTAGTGAAAAATATGTCTGTTCAACATGAGCCGCATAATTTGATTTTGTTTAAATTTAGCTTTGCTCTTCAATGTTGATTCTGATGAGGCATCTGTCCGCTCCTGAATCTCATTTGTATTTGGAATATGTGAGCAGTTCAGCTGAAAATCTGTCCTTACACCTTTATCAAAAGCTTGAATTTAGTTTTTCCAAACGTCTTATTTTAGTCAGTGTTTTGACTGATTACTTTACTTTTTCCTTTGGAAATCTGATATAAGTTTGCTTGTAAATGTTGCATAAGTAGATGCAAATTTATATATTGTAATTTTTGTTTACTACGTGTTTAAAAAAAGTCACACAAATTGTGTTTGCATTTAAACTTAAATCTTTCCTTTTATTTGTAAAGTTTATCGATCCCTCTGTCCTACACTTACTGTGCAGTACAAATGTAAACAGTTCATTTTGCTTTATATATAAAAAAAAAAATAAACTTCACTATAAAAATACATGTTTGAAATTATTTTATCACATCAGAATGGAATAAATACACAAAAGCTAAACAATTGTGAGGACCTTTGTGTCTCACATGCAATCAATTTATATTGGGGAATATTTAATTGCAATTAGATTTGGTCATAAATCCCTTTAAACCTTTTGGTCTGAGGTTTCCTCAGCCTTTTCAGTTACTCCTATAACTGAGACATTGCAGTTTGATTAAATAAGCCTCTCGTATCTAATCTGGCTGTTTTATGCCTTGTGAGGAAAAGACAAATGTGCATTGTTGGATCTGATAAGAGTATTAATGCATTACTAAAAGTTGTTGGATGACTAAATTGGGTGAAATCTTAAATTGTTTAAAATGGCTTATTTTGTTCACTTGCAATGCCCAGCTGAAACAATTTTTATGGAACATTATGGGGTATTTAGTGTTGTAATATGTTTTATTGCGGCCCCATACAGCCTTATATTTATAGCAAAGCATAACTTCAGCTTTGGCCAGCCTCTGCTTAGCTGGATGTGTTTTATAGAGTCTGGCAGCCTCGCTGCTCAGATGGCTTTAGGAAAGAAACTGATTACAGAATGCAAATCACAATGTTTTCTTTCAGGAAGTGATTTAATGTTTTTGTTTTTTTCTAAATATCTGACAACCTGCTGTAAATTTAAGGCGAGACGGATCTGCTTTCAGTTCACCCTTAATAAACAAAATTACCTGGAATGACAGGTATGACATGATCAGTAAATTAGTCGTAATTAAGAAAAAAAGTTAAACAGTTTTCTATAATTCCAAAATCCATTAAGACCGATCAAATAATACAAAAAAGGTTCCACATTTTGATTAAAACTATCCATCTTTACTGTAACACTGAACTACCATGTTCTGCTGCGTAGTATGGAACTGGATAAAGCAAAGCTGAGGATTAATATAGTAACAGCTAATCCAACCAGGCATAGTAATCCTAAAGAGATTATTTTCATGCATAAGATTCTGAATGGCAGTTACAGTTCAATATATACCTCACCTGAAATAAGATATTTGTTTAAAAGATATATATTTATATAAAAACAAAAAAATCCTAAATCTACTGCAGTGATCATGGTCACCACAGTGTGGCAGCACTTCCATGTATCTTGGATGAGCAACATGGATGGTTTTCCAAGAGTTTCTCTGTTTACGCCATAAAAAAATGTTTAGGCAGTAAATATTTTCTGTTTTTCAAAATGGAAAGTGCTCCAACATGGAAGCACAAATCTCAAAAAAAAAAAAAAAAAAAAAGAGATAAAGCAAACAATTTTTTAGGGAGTAGTCTAAAGGGAAATCATCTGTGATATTTACTTCTGTATTAGGTCAGTAGAGCCAATGATTCAATATGCAGGTTAAAATGAATGTACTGTATGTATGACAGGTGAATATATGATGGATCAACAGTGCCACTCAGTAAACGCCTCTCATTGACCTTCACTATCTGGTACACTCTCATGAAGGTAAAACCTTATAAACAAGAATGAAAAGTACACAAATCCTTATATTTATCCTGCCATTTCTTTCTAAAATCTTCACATTTTCTATGAGACTACTTCCTATTTAATGTTAGGACTTATTTCACCTAATGTGTAAACTGAATCTAAGATAATGATAATAATGATAAAGGATAGTAACTAGAAAGTTATCTGCATAATGCCTATTTATATTTTCCCTATCCACACAGCTTTTACTAGCAGTTAATGAGGCATATGGAGAAGTGTATGAGGGATAGTTAGTGCCCTCCATACTGGACCAAAAGGAATTCCTCTGCTATAAAACAGTAAATCCTTGGTTGACTAAGTGCAAATCTCTGTTTGGTCAAACATTGTCACAATTTTTTTTACTTATGCTTTTAAAAAAAAAAAAAGGCTTGCGCAACGGAGGAGTAGCCTGTTTTCAAAAATCTTCATGTATTTCAATTTCTATTTGGAAGTTGAAATTCCCAAATGCATCTAATAGCAAATAAACTATGATGGCTGGCTGTGTTGAAATTCTGAACGGTTTCACAGCAGTACCAATCCATGATCTAATATGGCTGCGAAAGGGCATAAAATATAATGAAAGTTCCTGCAAAGTGCACCTTATTTATAGTACAATACAACATAGATCCATAAACATATTAAGTTATTTATGAAATGCACAGTAAAAAAACTCGATGTTAACAAACACAACTCTAAATGTATTTACAACTACTCTGAGTGTAAATCTGTGTTAATGCTGGAGTAAATAATCAGTTTAAAATTTGTCATCCATGCAGTGTAACTTTTAATCTATATGGGCTTGATTTCCTTCCAGTCTCTGCGAGGTCTTGATTTTAACACTAATATGAGTAAAATTAACTCTGAAAATCTGCGACAGGGTGGTACCCTGTCCAGGTTGTACCCCGCCTCTCGCCCGTAGACAGCTGGAGATGGGCACCAGCCCCCCGTGACCCCGACAAGGACAAAGCAGGAGAAAATGGATGGATGGAACTCTGAAGATCTGACTCTGGCTATAGAGTCAAATTTACACTCATTTGGAATTGAACCAAAACCAACTATATAGGTGTTAAAGTAACACTTCTTCGTTTACTGTGTGCAGACAAATAGTGTCATCAGCTTGTTTAACTAATAATGTTTTGCATATTTACTAGACGCTGCAATGGCCATCATCATTTTCAACCTTGCAACTTAATTTTTGTTGAGTTAGATCAGACCTTACTTTCTGTTTAAGTGGCTGTAATTGGAAGTAATGGAAATAATCATGATGATTTGTAGCTTAGTCGCTGATTGGGTGAAATCATGTGAGGCATTTATTGCTGACCAACTGCCTCCTTTAGTGTCAACCGAATTTCACATGTTCTTTTCTCTCCAATTTCTATTTGAATCATCAAAATGAATATTTTTCATCCACAAAAAGGTAAACAAAGCAAGATACCAGAGAATAATAATAAAACTACTATTTTTTCAAGTAGACTTATGGAATCACAGGGAAGACTGCTAACTTGAAAAATATCTAAAGAAAGACAATATTTTATATTTACACAAATGTTTGAGACTCTTATTTTAGAATAAGAAAGGAAATTATTCTTAAATGATGTTTTTTTAGAGGGTTGGACTGTTAGAAAATACAAAACAATGATTTCTAATAGCGGATGGCTGCTGGAGCTTTCTGAGGTGAGTTTCCACCATAGGAGGCGTTTCACTAGCAGAGAAACTGTTTCGTCTCTTTTTCAAGCTGATATTTTTAACCTGTATAACCTTGTCCAGGATTAAAGTTCGTCCAAACATTTGAGTGTTTATTTTCTAATTTGACCAAGTGCTGCTTTTGAATGTTCATCATTTCCTTTCCACTCATCCAGTCATACTGAAAAGTCAATATTCCCCTGATAAGATTCATCCAATCAAACTTTAATTTATCAATATTTCACAACCTCTGCTTGTCCAGCATGCCCAATGTTTGGACAAGCATTGCCTTTTTACATCTATTATGCTCTGCTCTGTTCTTCAGGCGGTTGGTTAGGGAGAACCACGCAGAGTTAAAATACATCTACTTGATTCTGGGTTTTTTTCTTCCAGCTTTATTGTCATTACACTGTCACAAGTATAGAGCGACAAAATGAACTCTCTGCATTCAATGAGTGAATACTGTGGGCTGCCATTGTGAGCCCCCTGGGGAGCAGTCTGGGGTTAAGGTTCTTTGCTCAGGGACTCAGAGTGGCAAGCTGTGGGAGTGGGGCTCGAGCTCAGAACCTCTCAATTCAAAGAGCAGTGCCTTAACACAGAGGTCACAGATTAGCGGAGCGCGGTCCACCTGCTGGCTAAACCGGACTCAACCTGATTTAAAAACATTTATAAATGACTGCATGTTGTCCAACGACAGTGTCTAACTTCACTTGCGCCTCTTCTCCTGTTAATACGG
>NW_015150789.1:88454-96036 GCF_000732505.1 Cyprinodon variegatus
CTCCAACATCTAGAAACAAAGGTGTTGATGGCAGCAGCACAGCTGATATTTCTCTCCAGGATGGAGTCACAGCCAAACAGGAACAGACCAGCAAACCCATAGTTCATCCCTTCAGTTTTGCATGAAAAATAGACTCTAAACTACCTTGATGTATCCTTTCATCCATGTACAAACAATTTATGAACAGATCGACATATGCTTCAAAAAACACCAAAAACGAAGTAATTAAAATAACTATTTTTTTGTACACAACTAAAGGAATAAACAGGTATTGATTATGCTGGTCTGACATACCCCCCCCCTCCCTGACTGGATGCCCCTCCCTGAACTGTGCCGCCCTGGGCAGTGAGCCATACTGCCACTGATTACCCCCCTCGCTTCTAACTATTTATTTAAAGGACATTTATAGTGAAGTTCGCAGCAGCTTTTCTCTCCCTTCCTAACCGGGACGGTGGAGCCCAGCAGGCTGAGCGGAGGGTCCGCTCCGTCCCGCCGCTGCGCCGCTGCCTCTCCTCGGCCGCAGAGGAGCAGCAGAGCCGCCTGGCTCCATGAGGACGGAGGAATGATCTCAGTGTCCGACGACCTCACGCTGCTGACGTGAAGCCTGACGGCTGTTTGTTAGCGGAAACACACACGCGCCAAACACCCCCCCTCCCTGTGTGTCGCGCGCGCGGAGGACCCGCGCCGCTCTGCCGCTCATTAACCGAGCAGCTCGCTGTCAGGACGGTCCCATCTCTCCCACCATGGCGGAGCGGAGCGCGCGGCTGAGTTTCCCCGGCAGCGGGGCTCTAAACCGACCGGTGCCCATGAACCTGTTTGCAACGTGGGAGATAGACGGATCCTCCCCGAACTGCATCCCGAGGTAAGGCGCTCCATGCTGGGCGTTTAAAGTTTAAAGCCCCGGTGTTTGTCACTAGTGAGCGCCGGTCCTGCTGTCTCATCCTGCCGCTGGATGCCAATGCAGGCAGGCCCTCAGCCGCTGCAGCAACCAGCGGATCCATTAGAACAAGGCGTGAATCTGTGCAGGTTTATAGGAGGGGGGGTAGCAGGTGATCACCCACTCAGTCCGTGGGAGAATCCGTGTCTGTGGGGAGATCTTCTCTTTGTTTTGTTTTTGGTGGGTTTAATTCTTTCCTTTAAAGGATCAAACACTTTAATCCATTTACATGATTAGAAATCAACATGCAGCAATACCTCTGAATCCTTTCATTATCAAGTTATGCACTAGTTGTTTACTATTGCTTCTCACCTGCATTATTTTAAGCTGCGGTTTTAATGCATGTCTCAGATTCTTTCAGATTGACACTAGAAAGAAACAATAATTTATTTAAGATTTCCTTTGACACCTAATTATCCACTAAACAAGAAAAGGCACAAAACATCTGATCAACAAAATAACAGCAATTCCTGAAGAGAAATGAGAAAGATGGTGCTTAGATCTGCATGTCATCCATGAATGGGTCGCATGTCCTAAACTGTGATTGTTTTTATTTAGATCAATTTTCTCTTAAGATGTTTATTGGGAAAAAAAAAAGCTTTGCAAAAGATCATTTTAATTTCTTTCTAAAGTATTCCTCATAAAGTATCTGATTAATCACCAACATTACATTACATTACAATCTTGTTTTTATGTTTGATCTTTTTTATGATTCGCCTGCAGAGAAAAATACTATAAACTGTTGGAAATGTCCAGGAATAATGAGAAGAACATAAATAATTCATGTAACGATGTGTTTATTGCATTAAATTGTCGTTGATGCCAGAACTTAACTTTGCTTTAAATAACCTTTCAGTCAGAAGTGCTGTTCACATGATTAAACTCCTTTAGTCTTAACATCTGAAGCAAAACCTTATTAGAGGAGGTCAGACTGACTTCGGTTGGCAGCTGTCAACCACTGCAGGGAGAAAAAAAAAAGCTTTAATTAATGTGGGAATTTGGGTGTTTACATTTTTTTAAGTGATGACTCTCTCTTCTTAGCCTCCCCTCCTTCCTCTTAGTTTAATGCCTTTAATGAAAACTACATCGCATGGCTTTTAGCTGCAATACGACTAATTCATTTCCAGGAACAGCATGGCTGTGATATTATTCAGCAGAGTGGATGAGTAGATAAAATGCCTCAGTAACTAAAGAGACACGTTCGGTCCTCAGTGACCTGTCAGCAACACGCAGCGGCTTTATTTCACGGCTTAGTTTGGCTCAGACTCTTATTTTGTGCATCATGTGGTTTGGTTAGACACAAACGCTAAGAGGTTGTTTATTTTTTAAGGCTGCAGCCTTCTATTGAGTGCTGTGTGTCAGAGCGCACAACCTCAGCTCGTTAAACCATTGACACCACGACTGTCTGATACTTTGAGGAAGCTTCGCTAGGTCAGACAAACTGATTGAAAGGCTGTTTTCTGCAAATCCGTAGGAAGTGGGAGTTTGGTTATATCCAGGGTGGTGATACTTTTTAATTTTTTTTTTATTTTGTAACTATGCACAAGCCTCAATGCATGATTAACATTTTTAGGTTAGCTATTTTTTCAAATCTGGCAGATACTATATGTGCTTTCAGCTCCCTCTGAGTGATTACTCAGAATTACAGCTTCAGCTCATCTAGATCTCTCCCAGCCTTGTTCATTCTGGGACTGAACCCTCACTCTAATTAATGAAGCAGCTAAAATAACAGACTGATTACCACTGATGCTCTGAACTCTGATAGGCTCATTCCAATATGCTTTGATTGTCACCTTCTAGTTCTAGGGTCAATCTAGGAAGCAAACATCTACCTGATTTTTCTCCACCCTGTGTTCAGCTCCATCTATCTCCATCTAAACTCCATCCCTGCAGAAGAAAAAGCCTCCCCCGCAGCATGATGCCTCCAATACCGTGTTTCATTGTGACATTGTTCTGTTCAGGTTCAGTGGTCGTTTCCAAAACACACATTGTTTTGCATGTAAAGTTTAAAATTGGCGTCATGTGACCAGGACTGTTTTTCCACGTTTGTCGTCTTCTTTGTGTGGTTTGCAGCAGACGGATTTGTTCTGGTTTTCGTTCTAACAATAACTTGCTTCTTGCATCTCTTTGTGCATTCGACTAATAATCAGATTCCCCCGATCTGAGCGGCCGTTGGTCCCTGCAGCTCCTCCAAAGACATCTTGGGCTGCTTTTTAGATCAACGCTCACTTTTCCTGGGCTGTTAGTTTCGGTGGATCATCTATTAATAGCCTCACATTTTGATGTAAAAAAGTTTTGATATTGTTTTTATAAGTTCCCTGCTTCTATGTATAAAAAGGAAACCTTTTTTTTCACAGCTTTATCTTTGCTTTGTTTGACTTTAACTCAACGTCCTTGATTCAAATTAGACAGAATCTGTGAAAGTCAAAGTTTTTGTATTTCTCCTTCAATCCTTTCCATGAATAGCTTTGATTTCACTTTCACTACAACTGATGCGACTGGATTCCAGATGTCACTTTAACCACAAAGGCTGTTTATGTTAGGGGTGTTCTCATAGTACAAAAATGTTTTAAAGGGGTTTATTTTTATTGTTAGAATATCTGATAAGGTGTTTCCTTATTTGTTGCATAAAAAAAAAGGACAATATGACCTGAGCTTCAGTTACGTGTGAAGATTATGAAATAAGTTCAAGGGGATAAAAAACATTTGTGCAGCACGGCTGCAGTGACCAGAACAGGATTTGCATGATTGTTTCTCTATCATTAGTGAAGTCACATTAATTTGGATCAGGGAGCTTTCATTTGGATGATTACAGCTTTTAATGGAACAAAACGTGTTAAAAATATCTCCAGGGCATGGAAATGATGGCTCAGTGTGCTTTTTGATCTGTCTTCTGCAGCTTCGCCAATATCAGTGTATATTTCCAAAGTGATAAGACTTTCATGGGGAATTTACCAGCACTTTATAAAGTCTAACTAAACCGTTCTGCTGCAATAATGAGAAGTTAAAGGGATCCTTGTGTCGCAAACAAGCGGTGTGTCCTAACCCTCCTCTCATATCTGTTTACACAGCAGTGGTTATTTACCACTCCAGCAGAATCCGGTGAGTCATGTGGAAGCCGGCTCCTCACCTGATGCAGTCTGATTTTTTTTATTTTTGCTGTGGCGTTTAGGTCCCAGATGCTTGTTAGGGTGGGAGGCTGAGAGATGTGCTGCCTCTGCACAGATCTCACATTTCCCAGAGTCATTCTGGGACACGTGCCTTCACACTCAGAGGAGCTTCAGAATCACCTATCTTTGCCAAGGGAGGGGGTCTTTATCTACCTCGGCGTTTTGGGGATGAAGAGCTTTTGTTCTCATGCAGGTTTTGGAAGGTAGAACCAGATGTTTCTAACATCTCTGGTCGTACATTCTAAGGGTGGAGGTAAAGGATGTTGTTAAGTTGCATCACCTCTTCTGCAGAAACATCTAAATGAGCATTATGTTTTATGTCCAGGGCTATTTCAGTAAGTTCACATCATTGCAGACGTTTCTACGGCGGGTCCGTCAGACCTCCCTCCTGCTTATGCAATCAGACTCTCTTTCCAGTTTGCCCACTGGTTCTTCTGCTCTTAAGACCTGAGGGAAACGAGGCGAGCTTCATAATAGCGCCTCTGAAGTGGGCATCAGCAGCTTTTTTTTTCTACCATCAGCCCACAGGCGGGAGGCTAAGTGCTGCCAGATACGGGGCCAATTTCAGAGACAGAGCCGGATTGAACGGGCCCTCGGGTGGCAGCTGGAATCCGTAGGCTGTCATATTTGGGCCCGTTGGAGGCGAGAGTGCTGAGATGTCGCTTTGAGCTGCGGCGAGACACTTGGTCTTTTGTGCCCCGGCCTGCTGGGTCGTCACACTGCGGGAATTTAGAGTAGGATGGACGATGGGCTGTGAAATGTCCCATTGTTTAATGTTCCCTTTGTGGCTTTTGTTGTCCTTAAGTCATGCCTCCTCTGTACCAATGTTTGAAAGTTTGCTTTATTTTATTGTGTTTCATCGTGCCTTGTAGACGTATTTATAAAACTTAAAGACATTTTATCCTGTTTAAACTAGAAACCTTTTTACTTATACATTCTTGTTTTTTGTAAGTTTTAGCCCTCTATGGACTAGCAAACAGTATTAATATTTTCATTGGCATCTTAGTAACTTGATAAGATGCAGGGGAGGAAGTTTTCTGTATACAGTACATTTCATCACTGATCATTTGGTCCTAGCTAAGGTGCTCTGTTGGAAGTCTTGCACCCTAAATCCAAAATGTATTTTTTTACTGCTCTAATATTGTTAAATAACAAAATAAAACCTTAGCTGCTCTTATTTTTTCCTCAGGGACAGATTTTCCATTTTCCTTTAATTGATCTTCTAGAAATTCTGCCAAAGGTGCAATTTGGAGATGTTTGCGCCTCCCCTCTATAAGATCTCCTAATTTTTGTTGAATTTTTCTTTTTTAAGCATTTTTTGCATTATCCTAAGTGACTAAACCATGCTGGTTCTTGAACGCCACATTTTCCTGAGTGTCACTGAAGGTCCAGATATGTTGCCGCCACCTCATCCTTTCTGATAAACCTGAGAGCTTTTCAAACCCTACAGCAAACATCCTCATAAGTGTGATGACTAAGTCTGTATGCAGATGTTTTTCTGCATAGTATCTCCCATCAGGTTGTTTGAAAGTTAAATCAGAGCGCGTTGTGTAAGATATCCTCAATCTGATTGTTTCTGCTGCAGCCGGGTTTGGAGGACAGGCCGGGCAGGATGGGAAAGGACAATCATCGTCTCACTAAACACACACAGCAAACATTTGAGATGCTTTGTGACTCTGCGGTCCGATCAATTTTGCCTCATGCTGACCTCCCTCATGCCTTAGTACCTCATACATGCCTTTCTGCCGGTCCCATTGTCTCCTTTGTGGCGCTCTCCTATTATTTCCCTTTGGACTATATTGGTTTCAGCCTCTGGAATAGGAACACAAGAGCATGACAAAGACCACTGTATGACTGGTGGTGTATGCTCTTTGTGTGTCTACAATAAATTAAGCTGGTGTATTTAACCTGAAAGAGTCCGTGACACCACGGTAATCAAAAATCAAGCCAAAAATGGATTAATAAGACAAAAACAGAAAACTCCTAAGATATCTTGCAATGCATTTTTTCATATCCAAGTGTTGAGACAACCTTGACAGATTGTTTTAAATGTTGATCTAAAGAGCAAAATGTTCTGATCTGCAGCTATTTTAGCCCAAACAAACTCAAAGTGAAACAAAGCAGGTTAAAGACCAACCAACTGAACCCAGTATGTGATAACAATGCCTTCCAATAGCATCAGTACTCTGATTCAACCTCTCACATTTCAGTTTCAGTGTGTTAAAGAAATGCTGGGTAGGTATTCATCCAGAAAATGTGCAGTAACTTGGTCAAATGAGGGAATGACAGCAGCACATTTGTATCCTAATCAGTCAATATCTCACAAGAAGAAACCCAACTAAACAGAAATGAGTTCTAGTGGTTAGATGATATAGCCCTGTAGCACTGGGTGGTTTTCTGAAAACTGAGGAAGCCTAATAAATTAACAACATTTATGATATGATTTAAAGGAAATGTTAATAAAGGTCTTTAGATAATCTTTGTGTTTCAGACATGAACCCAAATGCAGGTGGTCGAAACAAGCACCAGGTTGTCCTGTTTCACCTGGTTGGCTGCTTAAGTTAATGTAATGTCTGGACAGAATCTGGGTTCTTGATTATTTAGCAGACACAAGTAGTAAGTGTTGAAAGATTTTATTTTAAAATAAACTGGTGTTAGAGGACCAAGAACTGAAAGGAACTGGAATAACAGAGTTAGTGGCCGAGTACAACTTAGTGGTGTTGAAGGTGCACTAATTAAAAGCCACCGACCCTCTAAGAAGCTGGGAGGTAGTGTCTGATGAATGATCCCAGTGGCTCCTTTATGAATCACTAAATGACTGATTCTAAATATTGATGGGGGTCCACAGGGCTGATTCCATCTAGATGGAAATCCAGGCAAGAGATTCTGTAACAGGAGGCCCAGTGAATGCACAGAGGGAAAGAGGCAGATCTCAGGTCCAGGCTTAAGTCATATAAAATTTGATAGAACAATTGAGCCAGAGGTAGAAACAAGCAGACTTGGTTGAGAAGCATGGCAGGAAGTTGACATCCAGAGGTCAGATGCCAACAGGGGTATCACACAGGGGCAAAGCAAGCAGGAGAAAACAGGAATGAGACAGGTTGAGGTTAGATGATCAAAACAAGAATTGGTGGAAGGAGTATTCATCGGAATGACTTTCAAGAATCTGGCGGTTGCCCACTGAGAGAGCCAGGAAAATATAATGCTTCTCACCGGTGAAGCAACTCCTAGTAATTGGAGCTACCGCAGGTGTAACCACTCGGACCTGATTGGCAGTCTTCAAAAGCAGAAACAAGCATGAAATATTATAGTTAATAACCAAGAGCATCTTCATGCAAAGTGTATCATACATTATACACTCACTGGCCACTTTATTAGGTACCCCATGCTAGTAACGGGTTGTACCCCCTTTTGCCTTCAGAACTGCCTCAATTCTTGGTGGCATAGATTCAACAAGGTGCTGGAAGCATTCCTC
>NW_015150789.1:96641-98366 GCF_000732505.1 Cyprinodon variegatus
AAATGCACTGAGTTGCCGCCATGTGATTGGCTGCTTAGAAATTAAGTGTTAACGAGCAGTTGGACAGGTGTACCTAATAAAGTGGCCGGTGAGTGTACATAACTGCTTTCACTACTAACATGTTTCTAATCTTTTACTACAAAACTTCCGCACATAAATCAAGTAGATCTATCAGGATGAAGGTTCAGTGTCATTTTAAAGACTTTAAACTTTATTCATGTTGGTTGTAAAATATGAATGAAGACTGGAGTTACACTTTGTTTCTCGTTCAAAATAAAAAGGAATAGATAATTTCCTGTAGGGTAAATGCTGGTTATGAATTCTTTCTAACAAGTCAAAGACAATAAGATAAAAGCGAGAATCCAGTGTTAATTATAACAGTTAACATTTTATATATATATCTTAATTTTTGAGATATCTAAAACAGTGCCTCATTTAAACATAGTATCCTTTCCTCAATAACAGTTTAGTTGATTCTATAATATTACAGCACTTTATTATGGTGTATTTATTGATTTAAAAAAAGTTTTAAGATTTTCACTCACCTTCACCAATCAGGGACAATCTAGCTAAAGATAATATTCCACTTTCAATCATTTGCTGATTTCTGAGGTTTTTAGTGGTGTCTACAAATGATCACCTACAAATCAATTTGTAGCCCAAGAACCATTTTTAGGTAATTTCTCTGTGTTCTTATTGAGAATATATCCCATTCTTTAGTGATGACGTGTTTAAAGGCCACTGAGTCTTTGGGAATATTCTCTGTTTTAATCTTATAAAGAAAAAAAATTTTTTTTTTAATCTGGCTGCTGGATATGAAGCCGTCAGATCAGACTGAACTTTCTGAGAAGAAGGGAAGCAAATCAAACCTGTGTTTTTACAGGAACTACTTTACAAGTAAACAGCGCTTAATGGCATTATGATAACTGTTTCACATCAACTTTAAATACAATGCTTTGTTTTGATTATGTGACAGTTTTGTATTTATACATCTATCCAGGCTGTCAGATTGAAGGGAAACAGGATTAAAACACTCCAGCTCAGTTATCAGTAGGTGGATTTTTATTTTGAAGTTATACACAGGATCAAGACGAAAGAGAAAAACAGAAAACTAATAGTTCAGAAATATGACAGTTTGTTGTCACACTCAAAAACTCGATCAAAGGTCTCTGGTTTAAACATTGAAAAAGCTTTGAAAAGTCATTTCCTAAAGCCCCGTTCTGGCTCAGGTAAGATGAGTGTGATAACAACAAACCATTTTTCCTACATTACATTCAGATTTTCAAAAATGTCAGTTTATTTTACATTTTCACCATTAGCTTGTGTAAATTCTCAGGCATCTGGGCCTTGACACCAGAGTGCGAGCCGACCGATTTGACAAAGGCGTTGAAACATTTTTAGATATTAAATGAACTAAAGTCAGGCTTCCTTCATCTTTAAGCCTGTTTTGTAGTTTTCACCATTATGTTTTTGACCATTTACAGAAAAGTCATAGAAGGAGAGTTATTTCTCCCACAGCTAATTCTTTACAGAAGCACATTTTACTGCAGGAAAGGCTGCATGTTTTTTAGTGGCATCTGTTTTAGCAGCCGGAGAGAAATGTTCTAAAAATGGCACACTCCTATTGTGCTTTATCGTATAGACGGTATGTTCAGACGGTGCACGAATTGTCTATGTGGGACAAAACTTTCACGTTTAGGCAAGGCAAGGCAAATTTATTTGTAT
>NW_015150789.1:99129-102523 GCF_000732505.1 Cyprinodon variegatus
GTTCATAGTGACCTGGTGACATGGGGATGTAAAGCTGTGTGTCGTCTGCATAGTTATGGTAGCTGATGTTATTGTTATTTATTAACTGAGCATGTAGATATTGAATAGGAGGGGACCCAGGATGGACCCTTGGGGAACCCCACATGTGATTTTTGTCATCTCTGATGTAAAGTTGCCTACTGACACAAAAAAGTCCCTGTCCTTTAAGTAGGATTTAAACCAGTTGTTCCCCATGTAGGATTGGGGTGACGGCAATCATTTGTACTGCATTTCATTTAGAATTATCAACATAGAGGCGGCTAACATCAGATCCCTTAGCCAAGATGGTAACACTTTACAATAACTATAATAATCATAGTTTATAAATGGTAAAGAGACCATTTATTGATGCATATAGCTTATTAATGTTTGATTATCATGTAGTAACTCATTCAAACCATTTATAAAAGCTCATAGATCATATAACTCTGTCACCAACCCTAAAAAAACATCAGTTGGCTTGTTGCCTAAACCTAAAGCCGGGCTTACACTGTTCGATTTTTGCCCTTTTCGGGATGATTTTCCAGTCGTGCGAGAATTTTTTAATTGGGCCGACTTTCGGCCTTATCGTGCGTCATGCAGTGTACAGGGGGTAACTAGTGATGAGCTTCTAACGACTACCTCCCAACCAGGAATCGCGAGGTCAGGAGAAACATGGTCGTGGGCAAATCGCTCAGTGGACAAACAAGGATTCTTCTTCCTCTCAGATGTAAACCCAGCATCATGGCGGGGGGGCAATGAGTGAAATGGAGTCCTTTCTGTCAAACTGACAGACCGTAGTAGCCACGTTAGCTCAGCCACGTCTTTGTCCAAATACGTCGTCTCCTTTTCTTTTTAGGGCTTTCAGCACTAAATTGCCCAAATATCCGAGGCAGCGCGTTTCACTCTAGTGAGCTTCATATTCCTCTTCTACTGGTTTGACATCTGCATAGACGAGTCTGAGTAGCGCCACCTCACTGCGGAGCTGAATGTGTCCTGGTTTTTAGACGTGTGATCAGTTAGATCGCATCAGAGCGTCGGGTCGCACAGCGTGAGAACAAACATGGTGAGCTGTAAACGTTTACACCCTGCGGTTTCATCGTACAGAGTGAGCTGCAGCTGCGTGTAACGATTGAAAAACTCGCACAGTATATGCCCAGATTAATCTGACTGATTTACATTGCCCTGCTATCTTAGTTTATTCCTAATCCTCACATCAATGGACCAGCCTTTATTTTTAATTTAACTTACCCTAACATCAGTAGGCTCAATACGTTAGTAATTTATCTATTTACCTTTTATAAATGGTTTACATGCAGTTTATAAATGAATCCAACATGAATAAACTATCTGTTAATCATTAATAAATGTTATCTTAGCATATATAAATTATAGTTTTGATGGTTATAGTAAAGTGTAAGCACCAAGATTTTGCAGTAAAAAAAAAAAAAAAGGAAGCATTAGTTTTTGGTTTTTCTCTCTGGAAACCCCTGAAAATATTTGAAAGTTTAGGACTGCATTATGACAAAAAAGTGCAAAGTTGCTGCTTTAATGCTTCCTTTACTCAGTGTCTGCTTCATTTGGCGGCCTAAATCCTCCAATCCCAGACACATCTCAATTCAGTTAAGAGATGAATTCCATTTCTAAAGAGCATCATTGCGTGTAAATGGATTTTTCTGTCACTGTTGTCTCCAGAGGTGACCTTATTTCCAGATGTGGCTCAAATTATGGAAATGGTCTGTGATTACAGAGGCTGTCCTGGGGCCTATTTACTTCGCCCCATGTTCTAGTGCTCACAGCGAGTTAAAATAAGGAGAAAATTAGGTTAACAGGCTAAAAGGCAGTGAGCTGGAGAGATGAGTTCAAAGTGTGTGCCAGATTGAGATGAGATTATGCTGCTTAGCGCCATCTGAAAGAAATGTGCCGTTTGTGGAACTTGCTTTATGTTTGCATCGTCCATCTTTGAGGAATCTGTCTCAGATTGTGATATTTTTCCTCATTATGCAGAAGCACATTTAAAGGAGGGTTAGGATCAGCTTTCAGGGACTATTTGTGTTCGGGTTAAATTCTCAGGAAAATGAATCACGGCAACAGAACTGCCCATTTAATGATCATTTTTATCTTAATAAGCAGGAAATGAATGAGACCGGCTTTCAATGAATCACTGATTAACACGCCGAGGTTCACATTAAAACTACTGATTATTATTCATCATGATTGGCAGAAGGCAGTGGGTTCTGATTTATTTCATGTCAGCTTGTTCTGGGCCTGAGGAAATGTGATGTCTCGCCTTTTTTCGCTTTTATATTTGGTGAGTTTTTGATTTCAATGGGATCTTCCGGTGACTTCCAGGGAAAAATTCAGAAACACATTTATCACTACTTTCCATAGCAGCAGAGAGCATCGCATGAACTGGATCCGGGATTTCCTTTTTTTTTCTTCCATACCATCTTCCCCAAATGAAAAATTTATTTTTTTTTCAGTTATAAAAAGTGATAACCTATATATTAATTTATTAAATTACATGCAGACTGATATCACCATATCTTTATTCTATTTTGAGCACAGTGGCTCATGGTTCATGAAAAGCAGTTGAGTTTGTCAGGAAGTGTGATTGTTGCATTAAACCATCATGAAAGAATCTTTTGATGCAAAAATGTTTGGTTGTGTGGAACGTTTCTGGAAAGTTTTGTGGAAGGAAAACGTGTGACAGCTGCAGGGACAGTGAAGAGGACTGTAGAGTTTGGGGGAAGTTTACAAGGCTTGAACTCAATCAGTCAATTAGTTTTTTCACTCCGTTTAACAATTTCATCATTAACTCACAAAGACATTATGATCTGACATTTACTCTACACTCATGCAAAATCTGCCCCTTTCTCAATAACTTCAAAATAAAATGTCATGGCTGTATACCTTCAATTAACAATATTAGTTGAAAGCAATATATCATTCTCCCTGTTATTCATTCAGCAGTGTATAAAAAACATTTTTCCCCCAATTAAGTCATTTAAATTGATTTATACTATGCATTTTTTCAACCCCTCATCAAAATTGTTCCATAATTTTACTCCATTCTCTTTAAAGTGGTACGTACAGTTTTACTTTTGTAAAAACTGGGTTGTTATCTTTAAATTCTTTTAAGTTTAAAGTACAAGAATTTGAAGCAGCCTCAATGATCTGTAATTGTTTTCCTTGATATATTTTATTTTTTGTTTTTCTTCTTTTCTTTTTTCTTCTTTCTTCTTTTCTTCTTTTTTTGTCATTTATTTTAATGTATCTATGTTGGTTTTGTACCTTTGCTGCCTCTTGTCCGGGACTCCCTTGAAAAAGATGTTTTTAATCCCTATGGGATTTTTTTCCTGGTTAAAATAAAAAA
>NW_015150789.1:102649-104588 GCF_000732505.1 Cyprinodon variegatus
GTCCCCACTCCATCTCGCCATCAGTTTGAGGGTCCTTGGCCTGGAAAACGTTGAAGATCCTTGGTTTAGGAGAATCAAATGGTAATAATCATTTACTAGCGCTAAAAATAACTAATTGGACAACTCAGAAGCCATATTTTCTATAATGTTATTTTAATCCTTCCCAGAATGAAATATATAAGTTTAATCTGAAATAGGATGAACTGAAACCTTTAAGGCCTCTTGCAAATGTTATAAATATACAAGTTTTGGTTTTGCAACTTGCACTTGGTTGTAGAAGTGGGGCGGGATCCAGTGGTTCCATAGAAGGATCAAGCAGGACTTGGTAAAAAATGGACCAACACCTGCTTTAAGGACTCTAAGGTAGCACATGATTAGTCAGCAAACTTTAAAGAAAAACCACAGAGTTTTGTAAAGAGGATGAGGAGAAAGAGCCGACATTGCAGAAAGGTTGAAGGTCACCTTTAAACACACTGAGCTTCCTTAGCACCTCAGCAGAGCCACAGGCTGATCACCTGCTGCCCCCCTGCATTAATGCAGCAGCCAATACTCAGACTATTCAGTGCATACGTGTACTGCTCAGAAGATCAGCAGTCTATGCATAAAACAATAATTTTGTAATGGGTCTAAAGGCTAGAATTAAGCCACTCTGTAATTAATCTTTATAATAGACAAGTTAATTAACCTGGATTTCTGATCAGCCTCTGAATGTTCTCTCTTTATCTTCCATCTTGCATGTTGAAGAAAATCTGCTGCTGCTTTTTTATTCCTCTGATTCCACATGAACTCTCCACAGGACTGATTGGGGGCTTGCCATGTCGCAGCGGGCGGGATTAGAGGAGGTAGCTGCCGTTTCTGTTCGCTCAGGCTTAAGGAACTTTTCCTGAATTCAGAGGAGTAGAAATGTAGGTCAGGTTTTTTTGGAGGAGAGCTTGGAAGGTCTAACATATTGTAGTAATTAGGAGAACTGCTTTGCCACGTCTGGCATTTTGGTCCTGAGCTGCTGAGTCATATGACCCCCTTCCATGTTTCCACCGGCCTCCTTTCTGATCTGTTTGCTGCACAGATGGACTCAGAGAAAAATCCTGAGGTCGGTAACTCAAACTGAAACCCCTCATCTGGATTCCTGGACAAATGGAGTGAGCATTCAATATTGCGGCCAGTCAGAGAGAATTACATCTATATATAAATAAATAAAGCACCACTTTACAAGCCTGTAAACATAACCTCTCTGACCTGCCAGATGCTGAGCATTGTGCTGCTAATCTGCTGCACTAAAGCCATCAACTGAAGGCACAGAGATTAAAAACAAACAGAAAAAAGATTCATCATGTCTGTTAAATATGAAACACTCTGAGTTGATCCAAATCTGCTGCAGGGAGTTTGATCTAAGAAAAAATAGAGCCCCACTCTCCCTATAATCCACATTAGTTTGACCAAACAGAAAATAAAAGCTTCAGCGGCTATGTGCAACTTAAAAAAATACACTACATGACAGAGATTGTTGGAACATCATGAATTCCATGTACTGTAGGTGGAGCTGCAGGAATTAAGCTTAGCTTAGTCAGACCAGGGTTGTTCTCTAAGGTAAAGTTACACTGAATTGTAAAATAGTTGTAAAATGTTGTTATAAAATGCAACAAGAAAACAAGAGAAAATGGCTTTTCCCTGAATTTCAGTTGCATTCATCTGATTTGCCAACAATAATGGTTTCTTTAAGATTTGTAATCAACGCTTTTTTTATTACTAATATAAGTAATATGATGTTTTAATATGACATTTTTACTTTATTTAAAACAAATAATCTTGCAGCTGCAAAAATGACTGAATTATTACAGATAATAATGATTAGGGATGCACGATATAATCGGCCCCCTATCGGTATCGGCCTTAAAACTGAATATCGGACATCGGCCACCCCACCGATATTTAACCCGAT